>NW_024103546.1:0-29119 GCF_003945595.2 Pipra filicauda | reverse complement strand
GCACCAAGTACACCTGAAGCCAAAGGTTCCAGACTTTTTTTCCTTAGGGAAAGAGCTGCTGTTCCCTTTTTTCAACCCTGCTCTGCAATTGCCTGTCCCACCTTTTGAAAATTGAATCCAAATGAAGATTCCTGCCAGACAAAAGGTGCCACCACATAAAGGTCTTGCTGCCCAAGAAGTGCCCAGGCTGCCCCACCAACTTCAGCAGAAGCGAATGGATCCAGAAGTTTTTTCCTTAGAGAAAGAGCTGCTGTTCCCTTTTTTCAACCCTGTGCTGCAGTGGCCTGTCCCACCTCCTGAAAAACTGAATGCAAATGAAGATTCCTGCCAGACAAAAGGTGCCACCACAGAAAGATCTTTGCTGCCCAAGAAGTGCCCAGGCTGCCCTACCAACTGCACCTCAAAGCCAAAGCTTATAGACTCTTTTTCCTAGGGAAAGAGCTGCTGTTCCTTTTTTTCAGCCCTGCTCTGCAATGACCTGTCCCACCTCCTGAAAAATAGAATCCAAATGAAGATTCCTGCCAGACAAAGGGTGCCACCACAGAAAGCTCTTTGCTGCCCAAGAATTGCCCAGGCTGCCCCACCAACTACACTTGAAGCCAAAGGTTCCTGACTTTTTTTCCTTAGGGAAAGAGCTGCTGTTCCTTTTTTTCAGCCCTGCGCTGCAATGGCCGGTCCCACCTCCTGGAAAATTTACTCTGAATGAAGATTCCTGCCAGACAAAAGGTGCCACCACAGAAAACTCTTGCTGCCTAAGAAGTGCCCAGCCTGCACCAACTACACCTGAAGCCAAAGCTTCCAGAGATTTTTCCTGGTGGAAAGAGCTGCTGTTCCCTTTTTTCAGCCCTGTGCTTCAATGGCCTGTCCCACCTCCTGAAAAATAGAATCCAAATGAAGATTACTGCCAGACAAAAGGTGCCACCACAGAAAGCTCTTTGCTGCCCAGGAAGTGCCCAGGCTGTCCCATAAACTGCACCTCAAAGCCAAAGCTTCCAGACTTTTTTTCCTGGTGGAAAGAGCTGCTGTTCCCTTTTTTCAGCCCTGTGCTGCAATGGCCGGTCCCACCTCCTGAAAAATAGAATCCAAATAAAGATTCCTGCCAGACAAAAGGTGCCACCACAGAAAGGTCTTACTGCCCAAGAAGTGCCCAGGCTGCCCCACCAACTGCACATGAAGCCAAAAGATCCACACTTTTTTTTGCTGGTGGAAAGAGCTGCTGTTCCTTTTTTTCAGCCCTGCGCTGCAATGGCTTGTCCCACCTCCTGGAAAATTTACTCCAAATGAAGATTCCTGCCAGACAAAAGGTGCTACCACAGAAAACTCTTGCTGTCCAAGAAGTGCCCAGCCTACACCAACTACACCTGAAGCCAAAGCTTCCAGACTGTTTTTCCTGGTGGAAAGAGCTGCTGTTCCCTTTTTGCAACCTTGCTCTGCAATGGCCTGTCCCACCTCCTGAGAAATTGAAAGCAAATGAAGATTCCTGCCAGACAAAAGTTGCCACCACAGAAAGGTCTTTGCTGCCAAGAAGTGCCCAGTCTGCCCCAACAACTACACTTGAAACCAAAGGTTCCAGACTTTTTTTCCTGGTGGAAAGAGCTGCCGTTCCCTTTTTTCAGCCCTGCGCTGCAATGGTCTGTCCCACCTCCTGGAAAATTGAATCCAAATGAAGATTCCTGCCAGACAAAAGGTTCCACCACAGAAAACTCTTCCTGCCCAAGAAGTGCCCAGGCTGCCCCAACAACTGCACCTCAAAGCCAAAGCTTCCAGTCTTTTTTTCCTGGTGGAAAGAGCTGCTGTTCCCTTTTTTCAGCCCTGCGCTGCAATGGCCGGTTCCACCTCCTGGAAAATTTACTCCAAAGGAAGATTCGTGCCAGACAAAAGGTGCCACCACAGAAAGCTCTTTGCTGCCCAAGAAGTGCCCAGACTGCCCCACCAACTGCACCTCAAAGCCTAAGCTTCCAGACTTTTTTTCCTTAGGGAAAGGGCTGCTGTTCCCTTTTTTCAGCCCTGCGCTGCAATGGCCTGTCCCACCTCCTGGAAAATTGGAAGCAAATGAAGATTCCTGCCAGACAAAATGTGCCACCACAGAAAGATTTTTGCTGCCCATGATGTACCCAGGCTCTCCCAACAACTGCACCTCAAAGCCACAGCTTCCAGACTCTTTTTCCTTAGGGAAAGAGGTGTTGTTCCCTTTTTTCAGCCATGCACTGCCATGGCCAGTCCCACCTCCTGAAAAATAGAATCCAAATGAAGATTCGTGCCAGACAAAAGGTGCCACCACAGAAAGGTCTTGCTGCCCAAGAAGTGCCCAGCCTGCACCAAGTACACCTGAAGCCAAAGGTTCCAGACTTTTTTTCCTTAGGGAAAGAGCTGCTGTTCCCTTTTTTCAACCCTGCTCTGCAATTGCCTGTCCCACCTTTTGAAAATTGAATCCAAATGAAGATTCCTGCCAGACAAAAGGTGCCACCACATAAAGGTCTTGCTGCCCAAGAAGTGCCCAGGCTGCCCCACCAACTTCAGCAGAAGCGAATGGATCCAGAAGTTTTTTCCTTAGAGAAAGAGCTGCTGTTCCCTTTTTTCAACCCTGTGCTGCAGTGGCCTGTCCCACCTCCTGAAAAACTGAATGCAAATGAAGATTCCTGCCAGACAAAAGGTGCCACCACAGAAAGATCTTTGCTGCCCAAGAAGTGCCCAGGCTGCCCTACCAACTGCACCTCAAAGCCAAAGCTTATAGACTCTTTTTCCTAGGGAAAGAGCTGCTGTTCCTTTTTTTCAGCCCTGCTCTGCAATGACCTGTCCCACCTCCTGAAAAATAGAATCCAAATGAAGATTCCTGCCAGACAAAGGGTGCCACCACAGAAAGCTCTTTGCTGCCCAAGAATTGCCCAGGCTGCCCCACCAACTACACTTGAAGCCAAAGGTTCCTGACTTTTTTTCCTTAGGGAAAGAGCTGCTGTTCCTTTTTTTCAGCCCTGCGCTGCAATGGCCGGTCCCACCTCCTGGAAAATTTACTCTGAATGAAGATTCCTGCCAGACAAAAGGTGCCACCACAGAAAACTCTTGCTGCCTAAGAAGTGCCCAGCCTGCACCAACTACACCTGAAGCCAAAGCTTCCAGAGATTTTTCCTGGTGGAAAGAGCTGCTGTTCCCTTTTTTCAGCCCTGTGCTTCAATGGCCTGTCCCACCTCCTGAAAAATAGAATCCAAATGAAGATTACTGCCAGACAAAAGGTGCCACCACAGAAAGCTCTTTGCTGCCCAGGAAGTGCCCAGGCTGTCCCATAAACTGCACCTCAAAGCCAAAGCTTCCAGACTTTTTTTCCTGGTGGAAAGAGCTGCTGTTCCCTTTTTTCAGCCCTGTGCTGCAATGGCCGGTCCCACCTCCTGAAAAATAGAATCCAAATAAAGATTCCTGCCAGACAAAAGGTGCCACCACAGAAAGGTCTTACTGCCCAAGAAGTGCCCAGGCTGCCCCACCAACTGCACATGAAGCCAAAAGATCCACACTTTTTTTTGCTGGTGGAAAGAGCTGCTGTTCCTTTTTTTCAGCCCTGCGCTGCAATGGCTTGTCCCACCTCCTGGAAAATTTACTCCAAATGAAGATTCCTGCCAGACAAAAGGTGCTACCACAGAAAACTCTTGCTGTCCAAGAAGTGCCCAGCCTACACCAACTACACCTGAAGCCAAAGCTTCCAGACTGTTTTTCCTGGTGGAAAGAGCTGCTGTTCCCTTTTTGCAACCTTGCTCTGCAATGGCCTGTCCCACCTCCTGAGAAATTGAAAGCAAATGAAGATTCCTGCCAGACAAAAGTTGCCACCACAGAAAGGTCTTTGCTGCCAAGAAGTGCCCAGTCTGCCCCAACAACTACACTTGAAACCAAAGGTTCCAGACTTTTTTTCCTGGTGGAAAGAGCTGCCGTTCCCTTTTTTCAGCCCTGCGCTGCAATGGTCTGTCCCACCTCCTGGAAAATTGAATCCAAATGAAGATTCCTGCCAGACAAAAGGTTCCACCACAGAAAACTCTTCCTGCCCAAGAAGTGCCCAGGCTGCCCCACCAACTGCAGCAGAAGTGAAAGGATCCAGAGATTTTTCCTTAGGGAAAGAGCTGCTGTTCCCTTTTTTCAGCCCTGCGCTGCAATGGCCGGTTCCACGTCCTGGAAAATTTACTCCAAAGGAAGATTCGTGCCAGACAAAAGGTGCCACCACAGAAAGCTCTTTGCTGCCCAAGAAGTGCCCAGACTGCCCCACCAACTGCACCTCAAAGCCTAAGCTTCCAGACTTTTTTTCCTTAGGGAAAGGGCTGCTGTTCCCTTTTTTCAGCCCTGCGCTGCAATGGTCTGTCCCACCTCCTGGAAAATAGAATCCAAATGAAGATTCCTGCCAGACAAAAGGTGCCACCACAGAAAACTCTTCCTGCCCAAGAAGTGCCCAGGCTGCCCCAACAACTGCACCTCAAAGCCTAAGATTCCAGACTTTTTTTCCTTAGGGAGAGGGCTGCTGTTCCCTTTTTACAGTTCTGCACTGCAATGGCCAGTCCCACCTTTGAAAAATTGGAAGCAAATGAAGATTCCTGCCAGACAAAAGGTGCCACCACAGAAAGGTTTTGCTGCCCAAGGAGTGCCCAGGCTGCCCCACCAACTGCACCTCAAAGCCAAAGCTTCCAGACTGTTTTTCCTGGTGGAAAGAGCTGTTGCTCCCGTTTTTCAGCCCTGCTCTGCAATGGCCTGTCCCACCTCCTGAAAAATTTACTCCAAATGAAGATTCTTGCCAGACGAAAGGTGCCACCACCAAAAGCTCTTTGCTGCCCAAGAAGTGCCCAGGCTGCCCTACCAACTGCACCTCAAAGCCAAAGCTTCCAGACTTTTTTTCCTTAGGGAAAGAGCTGTTGTTCCCTTTTTTCAGCCCTGCTCTGCAAGGGCCGGTCCCACCTCCTGAAAAATTGAATCCAAATGAAGGTTCCTGCCAGACAAAAGGTACCACCACAGAAAACTCTTCCTGCCCAAGAAGTGCCCAGGCTACACCAAGTATACCTGAAGCCAAAGCTTCCAGACTGTTTTTCCTGGTGGAAAGAGCTGTTGTTCCCTTTTTTCAGTTCTGAGCTGCAATGGCCTGTCCCACCTCCTGAAAAATTTACTCCAAATGAAGATTCTTGCCAGACGAAAGGTGCCACCACCGAAAGCTCTTTGCTGCCCAAGAATTGCCCAGCCTACACCAACGACACCTGAAGCCAAAGCTTCCAGACTGTTTTTCCTGGTGGAAAGAGCTGCTGTTCCCTTTTTTCAGTTCTGAGCTGCAATGGCTTGTCCCACCTTTTGAAAACTTGAAAGCAAATGAAGATTGCTGCCAAACAAAAGGTGCCACTAGAAAAAGCTCTTTGCTGCCCAAGAAGTGCCCAGGGTGCCTAACCAACTACACTTGAAGCCAAAGGTTCCAGACTGTTTTTCCTGGTGGAAAGAGCTGCTGTTCCCTTTTTGCAACCTTGCTCTGCAATGACCTGTCCCACCTCCTGAGAAATTGAAAGCAAATGAAGATTCCTGCCAGACAAAAGTTGCCACCACAGAAAGGTCTTTGCTGCCAAGAAGTGCCCAGTCTGCCCCAACAACTACACTTGAAACCAAAGGTTCCAGACTTTTTTTCCTGGTGGAAAGAGCTGCTGTTCCCTTTTTTCAGCCCTGCGCTGCAGTGGACGGTCCCACCTCCTGGAAAATTGAATCCAAATGAAGATTCCTGCCAGACAAAAGGTTCCACCACAGAAAACTCTTCCTGCCCAAGAAGTGCCCAGGCTGCCCCACCAACTGCAGCAGAAGTGAAAGGATCCAGAGATTTTTCCTTAGGGAAAGAGCTGCTGTTCCCTTTTTTCAGTTCTGCGCTGCAATGGCCTGTCCCACCTCCTGGAAAATTGGAAGCAAATGAAGATTCCTGCCAGACAAAATGTGCCACCACAGAAAGATTTTTGCTGCCCATGATGTACCCAGGCTCTCCCAA
Organism: Pipra filicauda; assembly: GCF_003945595.2. Lineage (NCBI taxonomy): Eukaryota > Metazoa > Chordata > Aves > Passeriformes > Pipridae > Pipra > Pipra filicauda. Next base: position 23,136 of record NW_024103546.1, on the reverse strand, counting down.
CAACTGCACCTCAAAGCCACAGCTTCCAGACTCTTTTTCCTTAGGGAAAGAGGTGTTGTTCTCTTTTTTCAGCCATGCACTGCCATGGCCTGTCCCACCTCCTGAAAAATAGAATCCAAATGAAGATTCGTGCCAGACAAAAGGTGCCACCACAGAAAGGTCTTGCTGCCCAAGAAGTGCCCAGCCTGCACCAAGTACACCTGAAGCCAAAGGTTCCAGACTTTTTTTCCTTAGGGAAAGAGCTGCTGTTCCCTTTTTTCAACCCTGCTCTGCAATTGCCTGTCCCACCTTTTGAAAATTGAATGCAAATGAAGATTCCTGCCAGACAAAAGGTGCCACCACATAAAGGTCTTGCTGCCCAAGAAGTGCCCAGGCTGCCCCACCAACTTCAGCAGAAGCGAATGGATCCAGAAGTTTTTTCCTTAGAGAAAGAGCTGCTGTTCCCTTTTTTTAACCCTGTGCTGCAGTGGCCTGTCCCACCTCCTGAAAAACTGAATGCAAATGAAGATTCCTGCCAGACAAAAGGTGCCACCACAGAAAGATCTTTGCTGCCCAAGAAGTGCCCAGGCTGCCCTACCAACTGCACCTCAAAGCCAAAGCTTCCAGACTCTTTTTCCTAGGGAAAGAGCTGCTGTTCCCTTTTTTCAGCCCTGCTCTGCAATGACCTGTCCCACCTCCTGAAAAATAGAATCCAAATGAAGATTCCTGCCAGACAAAAGGTGCCACCACAGAAAACTCTTGCTGCCCAAGAAGTGCCCAGCCTGCACCAACTACACCTGAAGCCAAAGCTTCCAGAGATTTTTCCTGGTGGAAAGAGCTGCTGTTCCCTTTTTTCAGCCCTGTGCTTCAATGGCCTGTCCCACCTCCTGAAAAATAGAATCCAAATGAAGATTACTGCCAGACAAAAGGTGCCACCACAGAAAGCTCTTTGCTGCCCAGGAAGTGCCCAGGCTGTCCCATAAACTGCACCTCAAAGCCAAAAGATACAGACTGTTTTTCCTGGTGGAAAGAGCTGCTGTTCCCTTTTTTCAGCCCTGTGCTTCAATGGCTTGTCCCACCTCCTGAAAAATAGAATCCAAATGAAGATTACTGCCAGACAAAAGGTGCCACCACAGAAAGCTCTTTGCTGCCCAGGAAGTGCCCAGGCTGCCCCATAAACTGCACCTCAAAGCCAAAGCTTCCAGACTTTTTTTCCTGGTGGAAAGAGCGGCCGTTCCTTTTTTTCAAGCCCTGCGCTGCAATGCTTGTCCCCCTCCTGGAAAATTTACACTCCAAATGAAGATTCCCTGCCAGACAAAAGTGCTACCACAGAAACTCTTGCTGTCCAAGAAGTGCCCACATACACCAACTACAACCTACAACAACCTGAAACCAAAGCTTCCAGACTGTTTTTCCTGGTGGAAAGAGCTGCCGTTCCCTTTTTTCAGCCCTGCGCTGCAATGGTCTGTCCCACCTCCTGGAAAATTGAATCCAAATGAAGATTCCTGCCAGACAAAAGGTTCCACCACAGAAAACTCTTCCTGCCCAATAAGTGCCCAGGCTGCCCCACCAACTGCAGGAGAAGTGAAAGGATCCAGAGATTTTTCCTTAGGGAAAGAGCTGCTGTTCCCTTTTTTCAGTTCTGCGCTGCAATGGCCTGTCCCACCTCCTGGAATTGGAAGCAAATGAAGATTCCTGCCAGACAAAATGTGCCACCACAGAAAGATTTTTGCTGCCCATGATGTACCCAGGCTCTCCCAACAACTGCACCTGAAGCCACAGCTTCCAGACTCTTTTTCCTTAGGGAAAGAGGTGTTGTTCCCTTTTTTCAGCCATGCACTGCCATGGCCGGTCCCACCTCCTGAAAAATAGAATCCAAATGAAGATTCGTGCCAGACAAAAGGTGCCACCACAGAAAGGTCTTGCTGCCCAAGAAGTGCCCAGGCTGCCCCAACAACTGCACCTCAAAGCGAAAGCTTCCAGACTTTTTTTCCTGTTGGAAAGAGCTGCTGTTCCCTTTTTTCAGCCCTGCGCTGCAGTGGACGGTCCCACCTCCTGGAAAATTGAATCCAAATGAAGATTCCTGCCAGACAAAAGGTGCCACCACAGCAAAGTCTTCCTGCCCAAGAAGTGCCCAGACTGCCCCAACAACTACACTTGAAGCCAAAGGTTCCAGACTGTTTTTCCTGGTGGAAAGAGCTGCTGTTGCCTTTTTTCAGCCCTGCGCTGCAATGGCCGGTACCACCTCCTGAAAAACTGAATGCAAATGAAGATTCCCGCCAGACAAAAGGTGCCACCACAGAAAAGTCTTGCTGCCCAAAAAGTGCCCAGCCTGCCCCAACAACTGCACCTGAAAGCCAAAACTTCAAGACTGTTTTTCCTGGTGGAAAGTGCTGTTGTTTCCTTTTTTCTGCCCTACACTGCAATGGCCTGTCCCACCTTCTGAGAAATAGAATCCAAATGAAGATTTCTGCCAGACAAAAAGTGCCACCACAGAAAGATCTTTGCTACCCGAGACGTGCCCAGGCTGCCCCACCAACTGCAGCAGAAGTGAAAGGATCCAGAGATTTTTCCTGGTGGAAAGAGCTGTTGTTCCCTTTTTTCTGCCCTGCGCTGCAATAGCCTGTCCCACCTCCTGGAAAATCTAATCCAAATGAAGATTCCTGCCACACAAAAGGTGCCACCACAGAAAACTCTTGCTGCCCAAGAAGTGCCCAGCGTGCACCAACTACACCTGAAGCCAAAGCTTCCAGACTGTTTTTCCTGGTGGAAAGAGCTGCTGTTCCCTTTTTTCAGCCCTGCGCTACATTACCCAGTCCCACCTTTTAAAAAATTGAATCCAAATGAAGATTGCTGCCTGACAAAAGGTGCCACCACAGAAAACTCTTCCTGCCCAATAAGTGCCCAGGCTGCACCAAGTACAGCTGAAGCCAAAGCTTCCAGACTGTTTTTCCTTAGGGAAAGAGCTGCTGTTCCCTTTTTTCAGCCCTGCTCTGCAATGGCCTGTCGCACCTCCTGGAAAATTGAATCCAAATGAAGATTCCTGCCAGACAAAAGGTGCCACCACAGAAAGATCTTTGCTGCCTAAGAAGTGCCCAGGCTGCCCACACAACTGCACCTCAAAACCAAAGGTTCCAGACTGTTTTTCCTCGTGGAAAGAGCTGCTGTTCCCTTTTTTCAGCCCTGCGCTGCAATGGCCGTTCCCACCTTTTGAAAAATTGAAAGCAAATGAAGATTCCCGCCAAACAAAAGGTGCCACTAGAAAAAGCTCTTTGCTGCCCAAGAAGTGCCCAGGCTGCCCCACCAACTGCAACAGAAGTGAAACAATCTAGACTTTTTTTCCTGGTGGAAAGAGCTGCTGTTCGCTTTTTTCAGCCCTGCGCTGTAATGGCCGGTCCTGCCTCCTGAAAAACTGAATCCAAATGAAGATTCCTGCCAGACAAAAGGTGCCACCACAGAAAACTCTTCTTGCCTAAGAAGTGCCCAGGCTGCCCCAACAACTACACTTGAAGCCAAACGTTCCGGACTTTTTTTTCCTTAGGGAAAGAGCTGCTGTTCGTTTTTTTCAGCCCTGCACTGCAATGGCCTGTCCCACCTCCTGGAAAATTTACTGCAAATGAAGATTCCTGCCAGACAAAAGGTGCCACCACAGAAAACTCCTGCTGCCCAAGAAGTGCCCAGCGTGCACCTACTACACCTGAAGCCAAAGCTTCCAGACTGTTTTTCCCGGTGGAAAGAGCTGCTGTTCCCTTTTTTCAGTTCTGAGCTGCAATGGCTTGTCCCACCTTTTGAATAATTGAAAGCAAATGAAGATTCCTACCAGACAAAAGGTGCCAGCACAGAAAGCTCTTTGGTGCCCAAGAAGTGCCCAGGCTGCCCCACCAACTGCACCTGAAGCCAAAGGATCCAGACTTTTTTGCCTGGAGGAAAGGGCTGCTTTTCCTTTTTTTTCCAGCCTGCTCTGCAATGGCCAAAGTAGATCCAAAAATTGAATGCAAATGAAGATTGTTGCCAGATAAAAGGTGCCACCACAGAAGCTCTTGCTGCCCAAGAAGTGCTCAGGCTGTTGCACCAACTGCCCCTCAAAGCGTAAGCATACAGGCTTTCTTTTTTGGGATAAAGGCTGTTGTTTGTTTCTTTTTGGAACCCTGCACTCGTCTCCGAAAATTGAAGACAAACGATACTTTCTCCCAAATATGAGGTGCCCAATCCATGTGTCCCTTGATGCTCTCCCAGTGCCACATCAGGATCCTGTGCAGCAACACGTGCTGCGTTGTCTCCTATGGCAAAAGCAGGTGTTCCCGACTCCAGGGCTTTTCCCCGATCCAGTATGGCAAGAGCAGGGGACGGAGTATCTCGGCACCTCAGTTACTTCTGGCAAGAGACTCCATCCCTCCCAGAGCCTTTGGGAGACCTGCCGGAGTCACACACAGGAGCCCCTCTGGCCAGGTCTCCCGGCTGCCGGGGAGGGGCGGGGAAGAGCAGAGCCCGCTCCTCGCCGAGGATGCACATGGCAGCAAAAGGCTGCGGGTAGGAGTGGGAGCCCAGGCCATTGCCGTCTAAGATTCCCAGGAGCAGGTGGCCCAGCAGCTCCTGTCCCCAAGACACCGGTTCTCAATCCACGGCTCCCGGGAAGCTGCGGCTTTGCCGGAGGAGAAGATCCTTTCTGTGGTGCTGGACAAGATCGTCCAGTGACGAAGGCAAGTGTTTCCAACTCCAGGGCTGTCTCTTGAGCCGCTTCTAGAGTAGAATATCAGGGAATATCTCCGCATCTCTGTTCCTTCCTGCGATAGCCTCCATCCCTTCCCCAAGCTCGGGCAGTCCTGGTGGACTGCAGACAGATTAGCCTCTGCCTAAGGGGCAAAATCCAGCCTATACGGTGTAAGGGGGATACTTTTGAATTAGATGATCAATGGAGCATAGAGGCGTGAGAACGGAATCATATTAGGATGTGAAACCAGCTAGAGTATGGTACAATGTAACTTATGGCACAAGCTAATTGTAAGGTCCATTGTGCTTTTTAACAAGTCAGCTTGTAAGGTCCATTGTGCTTTTTAGCAAGTCAGCTTGATATCCCCTATTATCAGAGCTGAGTTCTTCCTTGGTTTTGCTACATATTGCAAGATAGATACATCTACCCTTGAAACACAATGGTAGAGGTCATCCATAGGGGTGAGAAAGATGATGATGGGAGGAAGATGATGTGGGCAGGGGTCGCTGGCCCCTTGCCCTACAAGTAGGGCATGTGCAGGCTGTTGCCATTAGGTAATGATTAGGCGGGGTTTGGCTGCCATTCAGGCATCACCTTATACTACGTACTGGCCCTACGTAGTGTAATGTGGAACTGATAAAAATGGGGTGTCGGGACTGCTGAGTTGAGCGATACTCATCCTACCACCGAGACTGTGTTGCTCCACGGGGACGCCCGCTAAGCATGGGTACCGACCAGCTGCTGCAGATCCTGACAGCCCTGGCCTGTCTGTGTGGGTAAGCACAGTTTTTTGATAGGAAGCAACTGAGAGAACAAACCTTTTAATATCCTTTTAGTGTTCCTTTAATTCCCCTTTTATGTTTATAGTCTTTTTCCTTTAGTTTCCCTTTTTACTAACCAATATCGTGTTATCCATAATATTGTGTTAAGATCCTTTTTTGGTATCCCTTTTTCACTAGTTAATACTGTATTAAATGCTGTTTGTAGTATTTGTCTTAATGCCACCCGATAAGGTAGTTATTTTGTATCCTTTTTTAGTTTTTTAATTCCTCTTGCTAAGTTCCTTACTATTATTATTATTCACACTGTAATAAAGATATTTTGTGTGCTTGAGTATTTTTTGGCACTTGTCTTTATTCCGGACGTGTATCCGAACGTACTGCTACACACTGGACCAGGCTCCCCAGGGCAGTGGTCACAAACCAAGGCTGGCAGAGTTCAGGCACACGGTGTGACTCTTGGGGTCGGTCCTGTGCCGGGCAAAGGCTTGCACTCGACGCTCCTCGTGGGTCCCTTCCAACTCAGCATGTTCGGTGATGGTGCGATGAGTTCCCTGTCTTTCAACACTTTTGTTCTTTTTAGGGCTCCTCGCTGCCCGGGGGCCGAAGCGCGCCTTCCGCGCGCCTGCTTCCCTGTCCGTTGTGGCGGCCGCAGCCAGGCGCTGAGTGCCCGCTCCCCGCGCGGGCAGGGCCGCTGGCTCCAGGAGTGGCGGGGCAGCGCCGGCGCCTCGAGGATTCCCGGGATTCCCTCGCCGGTTTCCAGGCAACGCTCCCCGCGCGCTCCTCGCTCCACGGCCGAACGTGCGCAGCCAATGGGAGGCGGTGGAGTGGGCGGGGCGAGGCGGGGATTGGGCGGGGCGAGGGCGGGGCCGAGAGGGGCGGTTGGGGGGGTTTGGGTGAGGGTGGGAGCGGGCGGGGCCGGGAGCGGGAGCGCTGCCGCTGAGCGACCCCCGGGCAGCGGCCCCCGGGCAGTGGCCCCGGTGCGCGGCCCCAGGGGAGAGACCCCCGGCGAGTGGCCCCCGGTGCGCGGCCCCGGGGGAGAGACCCCCCGTGTGCGGCCCCCGGCGAGTGGCCGCTGGTGAGCGGCCCCCAGTAAATGACAGCCGGTGAGCGACCCGCGGTGAAGAAGCCCCGGTAAGTGAGCCCCGGGGAGGGACCCCGGTGAGCGACCCGCGGTGAACAACCCCTGGCAAGTGAGCCCCGGGGAGGGACCCTCGGCAAGTGACCCCCGGTGAGTGAGCCCCGGGGAGGGACCCCCAGTGAGTGAGCCCCGGGGAGGGATCCCCGGTGCGCGGCCCCCGCGGGGTGTCGGGCCGGGGCTGGGCGCGTTCCTTCCCCGTGCAGAGCCGAGCGGGGCCGTGGCGGGAGCGGGGCCGGAGCGGAGCCGGCCGGGGGGGCAGAGGGGAGCCCTGAGCCGCCTTCTGCCGAGGGGGCTGCTGGAAAGGAGCCTGCGCTGGGAGGACCGGGGCACGTGGCCCGAGGCTGAGGCAGGGGAGCTTCAGGTCAGCTCCTGGAGAAAGGTTTCTCGCTGTGTTTTTCGGGGGGGGGGGCTCGGGCACTGCAATGGGTTGCCCAGGCGGAGCCAGCACGCCGGCAGGTGTTTCAGAGGCGCCTGCATCTGGCCATGGCTGACACGCTTTAGTGGTTTGGGGGGTTCCTGGGGCAGTGCTGGGTTGACAGTTGGACTTGATGGAATCATGGAACGGGCTGAGTTGGGAGGGTCCCACCGGCACCGTGGAGTCCAGCTCCTGAGTTTTAGGCACCACTAAAGGAACTGAATCTGCATCGAGCTGTTTGGCTCCAAAAACTCTTCTGCCCCTAGTCCTCTGTTCATTACCCGTGTAGAACTCTCATCAGGAACCCCAAACTTTCTTGTGTGTATTTGTATAGATATGTATAGATATGTATAGGTAGATAGATATACATACGTAGATATGTATAGGTATACATTTGTGTGTATCTCTATAAGATTCTGTATCTTTGGATGTGATATTGGCATGCTGTTGTTGTGTGGCAACAAGTGGACTTAAAAGGTTACAACACTTTAGGAGATCGCCTTTCTGCTTGTGGGTTCTATTTTTTAAAGAAGGTAACAAGAAAAGGACTCTTTAGCCAAATATAAGTTAAGACATTAATCCGAGCAAATGTATGGATTTTTATTTCCAATTGTACAACAAGTCATTCAACTATTTGCATACTCCAAAGCTGGGTTGGAAACTTCTCCCTCAGAAATAAGAAAAACTGTTTTCCGAGGCTGTTACTGACAGCCATGGCAGAGTTTCCAATAACAACTCTCCATTCTTGAAATGCAAAGCCTGAAAAATGAAACAAGCGTTAACCTGGAATTCTTGTTGCCAGCACTGATCTGGACAGAAGTTATTAGAGAGTGGAGCAAAGCTAGCACCACAAATAACCTTGGGCTCTCTAGCACCGCTCTGCATTCATTGGTCATGGCACCAAAGTTTTGCTTTTCAACCCATCTGCTAAGGAAACCTTGCCAGAAAAGTGAGCTTATAACACTACTTTTCTTAAGAAGTTAGGAGGCCTTAATCCAGTGTACACAGAGGAGACCCTGAAATAGGAGAGAGGCCAGTTGCTGATGATCAGTGCAGATGAGGAATCAGCTCTGCTGAGTAGGCTTCAAGCTTTGTGATTTTTACAAGTGCACTATTTCAAATCTGTTGTAGAAGAAACGCTCTTGTCTGTTTGATCAACTTTCCACTTTCAGAATACTGGAGTTTATCCCTCAAATTCAGCCTGTAGTTTCAAAAGATAAAAATCCTTCGAGGAAACCTTTCAGCCTCAGTAGCCAATTGCAACATGCCCAGGGAAGTTCAGCAACAGCACCATTCAGTAAATACACTGTTCTGGACCAGACAGCCCAGAGAGATTGAGCTCCAGTGCTAAACCCCATAGAGTGTCAACTGCCATAAGAGCTGATTTTTGGCTTCGCTGAGATTCTCTCTTGTTTCCTTTGGTGTACCTGGCACATCTGGAGCAAGGGCTCAGGGCAAAAGTACATCCTTAGCAGGGTCAGTGCAGATCATGTCACAAGAGTATCGATTTCTGTAATTAAGGAAGGCAATTAGATACAGGAATTTATTTTTCTAGCCCCTCTTTCTCGACTACCGGTGTCTTACTTCATCATGCCCTGTGAGCAGTCCCAGTGCTCTGTGATTGATGCCATAAGGGACTTGCTAACAGGGAACAAACACCTCCTAGAAAAAAGGTGCCACCACAGAAAGTTCTTGCTGCCCAAGAAGTGCCCAGGCTACCCCACCAACTGCACTTGAAGCCAAAGGATCCAGACTTTCTTTGCTGGGGGAAAGGGCTGCTGTTCCCTTTTTCAGCCCTGCACTGCAATGGCCTGTCCCACCTCCTGGTAAATTGAATCCAAATGAAGATTCCTGCCAGACAAAAGGTGCCACCACAGAAAACTCTTCCTGCCCAAGAAGTGCCCAGGCTACCCCAACAACTGAACCTCAAAGCCAAAGCTTCCAGACTTTTTTTCCTTAGGGAAAGAGCTTCTGTTCCCTTTTTTCAACTCTGCTCTGCAATGGCCAGTTCCAGCTCCTGGAAAATAGAATCCAAATGAAGATTCCTACCAGACAAAGGGTGCCACCACAGAAGGATCTTTGCTGCCCAAGAAGTGCCAAGGCTGCCCCAACAAATGCAGCCGAAGCGAAAGGATCCAGACTGTTTTTCCTGGAGGAAAGAGCTGCTGTTCCCTTTTTTCAGCCCTGCGCTGCAATGGCCTGTCCCACCTCCTGGAAAATTGAATCCAAATGAAGATTGCTGACAGACAAAAGATGCCACCACAGAAAACTCTTGCTGCCCAAGAAGTGCCCAGCCTGCACCAACTAGACCTGAAGCTAAAGATTTCGGAAAGTTTTTCCTGGTGGAAAGAGCTGCTGTTCCCTTTTTTCATCCCTGCGCTGCAATGGCCTGTCCCACCTTTTGAAAAATTGCATCCAAATGAAGATTGCTGCCAAACAAAAGGTGCCACCACAGAAAGCTCTTTGCTGCCCAAGAAGTGCCCAGGCTGCCCCAACAACTGCACCTCAAAGCCAAAGCTTCCAGACTGTTTTTCCTGGTGGAAAGAGCTGCTGTTCCCTTTTCTCAGTTCTGAGCTGCAATGGCCTGTCCCACCTTTTGAAAAATTTACTCCAAATGAGGATTCTTGACAGACAAAACGTGCCACCACATAAAGATCTTTGATGCCCAAGACGTGCCCAGGCTGCCCCAACAACTGCACCTCAAAGCCAAAGGTTCCACACTTTTGTTCCTAATGGAAAGAGCTGCTGTTCCCTTTTTTCAGCCCTGCACTGCAATGACCTGTCCCACCTCCTGGAAAATTGAATGCAAATGAAGATTCCTGCCAGACAAAAGGTGCCACCACAGAAAGATCTTTGCTGCCCAAGAAGTGCCCAGCCTGCCCCACCAACGGCACCTCAAAGCCTAAGCTTCCAGACTTTTTTTCCTTAGGGAAAGAGCTGCTGTTCCCTTTTTCAGCCCTGCACTGCAATGGCCTGTCCCACCTCCTGGTAAATTGAATCCAAATGAAGATTACTGCCAGACAAAAGGTACCACCACAGAAAACTCTTCCTGCCCAAAAAGTGCCCAGGCTACCCCAACAACTGCACCTCAAAGCCAAAGCTTCCAGACTTTTTTTCCTTAGGGAAAGAGCTTCTGTTCCCTTTTTTCAACTCTGCTCTGCAATAGCCAGTTCCAGATCCTGGAAAATAGAATCCAAATGAAGATTCCTACCAGACAAAGGGTGCCACCAGAGAAGGATCTTTGCTGCCCAAGAAGTGCCAAGGCTGCCCCAACAAATGCAGCCGAAGCGAAAGGATCCAGACTGTTTTTCCTGGAGGAAGGAGCTGCTGTTCCCTTTTTTCAGCCCTGCACTGCAATGGCCTTTCCCACCTCCTGAAAAATAGAATCCAAATGAAGATTGCTGACAGACAAAAGATGCCACCACAGAAAACTCTTCCTGCCCAAGAAGTGCCCAGGCTGCCCCTCCAACTGCAGCAGAAGCGAAAAGATCCAGAGATTTTTCCTTAGGGAAAGAACTGCTGTTCCCTTTTCTCAGCCCTGTGCTGCAATGGCCTGTCCCACCTCCTGAAAAACTGAATGGAAATGAAGATTGCTGCCAGACGAAAGGTGCCACCACAGAAAGCTCTTTGCTGCCCAAGAAGTGCCCAGGGTGCCCCAACAACTGCAGCAGAAGCAAAAAGATCCAGAGATTTTTCCTGGTGGAAAGAGCTGCTGTTCCCTTTTTTCAACCCTGTGCTGCAATGGCCTGTCCCACCTCCTGAAAAATAGAATCCAAATGAAGATTCCTACCAGACAAAGGGTGCCACCACAGAATGCTCTTTGCTGCCCAAGAAGTGCCCAGGCTGCCCCACCAACTACACTTGAAGCCAAAGGTTCCAGACTTTTTTTTCCTGGCGGAAAGAGCTGCTGTTCCCTTTTTTCTGCTTTGCGCTGCAATGGACGGTCCCACCTCCTGGATAATTGAATCCAAATGAAGATTGCTGCCAGACAAAAGGTGCCACCGCAGAAAGGTCTTGCTGCCCAAGAAGTGCCCAGGCTGCCCCAACAACTGCACGTCAAAGCCAAAGCTTCCAGACTGTTTTTCCTGTTGGAAAGAGCTGCTGTTCCCTTTTTTCAGCCCTGTGCTGCAATGGCCTGTCCCACCTCCTGGAAAATTGAATCCAAATGAAGATTCTTGCCAGACAAAAGGTGCCCCCACAGAAAGGTCTTGCTGCCCAAAAAGTGCCCAGGCTGCCCCACCAACTTCAGCAGAAGCGAATGGATCCAGAGATTTTTCCTTAGAGAAAGAGCTGCTGTTCCCTTTTTTCAACCCTGTGCTGCAGTGGCCTGTCCCACCTCCTGAAAAACTGAATGCAAATGAAGATTCCTGCCAGACAAAAGGTGCCACCACAGAAAGATCTTTGCTGCCGAAGAAGTGCCCAGGCTGTCCCACCAACTGCACCTCAAAGCCAAAGCTTCCAGACTGTTTTTCCTGGTGGAAAGAGCTGTTGTTCCCTTTTTTCAGTTCTGAGTTGCAATGGCCTGTCCCACCTCCTGAAAAATTTACTCCAAATGAAGATTCTTGCCAGACGAAAGGTGCCACCACCAAAAGCTCTTTGGTGCCCAAGAAGTGCCCAGGCTGCCCCACCAACTACACTTGAAGCCAAAGCTTCCAGACTGTTTTTCCTGTTGGAAAGAGCTGTTGTTCCCTTTTTTCAGCCCTGTGCTGCAATGGCCGATCCTACCTCCTGAAAAACTGAATCCAAATGAAGATTCCTGCCAGACAAAAGGTGCCACTACAGATAGGTCTTCCTGCCCAAGAAGTGCCCAGCCTGCACCAAGTACACCTGAAGCCAAAGGTTCCAGACTTTTTTTCCTTAGGGAAAGAGCTGCTGTTCCCTTTTTTCAACCCTGCTCTGCAATGGCCTGTCCCACCTTTTGAAAATTGAATCCAAATGAAGATTCCTGCCAGACAAAAGGTGCCACCACAGAAAGATGTTTGCTGCCCAAGAAGTGCCCAGGCTGCCCCACCAACTGCACCTCAAAGCCAAAGCTTCCAGCCTTTTGTTCCTAATGGAAAGAGCTGTTGTTCCCTTTTTTCTGCCCTGTGCTGCAATGGCCGGTCCCACCTCCTGAAAAATTGAATCCAAATAAGATTGCTGCCAGACAAAACGTACCACCACGGAAAGGTCTTGCTGCCCAAGAAGTGCCCGGGCTACCCCACCAACTGCACCTGAAGCCAAAGGATCCACACTTTTTTTCCTTAGGGAAAGAACTGCTGTTCCCTTTTTTCAACCCTGCTCTGCAATGGTCTGTCCCACCTTTTAAAAAATTGAATCCAAATGAAGATTGCTGCCAGACAGAAGGTATCACCACAGAAAGATCTTTGCTGCATGAGAAGTGCCCACGCTGCCCCAACAACTGCACCTCAAAGCCAAAGCTTCTAGACGGTTTTCCTGGTGGAAAGAGCTGCTGTTCCCTTTTTTTAGCCCTGCGCTGCAGTGGCCGGTCCCACCTTTTGAAAAAATTGAAAGCAAATGAAGATTGCTGCCAGACAAAAGGTACCACCACAGGAAGGTCTTGCTGCCCAACAAGTGCCCAGGCTGCCCCAACAACTACACTTGAAGCCAAAGTTTCCAGACTTTTTTTCCTGGCGGAAAGAGCTGCTGTTCCCTTTTTTCAGCTCTGCGCTGCAGTAGGCTGTCCCACCTTTTAAAAAATTGAATCCAAATGAAGATTCCTGCCAGACAAAAGGTGCCACCACAGAAAGGTCTTGCTGCCCAAGAAGTGCCCAGGCTGCCCCACCAACTGCACCTCAAAGCCAAAGCTTCCAGACTTTTTTTCCTTAGGGAAATTGCTGCGGTTCCCTTTTTTCAACCCTGCGCTGCAATGGCCGGTCCTACCTTTTAAAAAATTTACTCCAAATGAAGATTGCTGCCAGGCAAAAGGTGCCCCCACAGAAAGGTCTTGCTGCCCAAGAAGTGCCCAGGCTGCCCCAACAACTACACGTGAAGTCAAAGTTTCCAGGCTATTTTTCCTGGTGGAAAGAGCTGCTGTTCCCTTTTTTCTGCCCAATGCTGCAATGGCCGGTCCCACCTTTTAAAAAATGGAAAGCAAATGAAGATTCCTCCCAGACAAAAGGTGCCACCACAGAAAACTCTTCCTGCCCAAGAAGTGCCCCGGGTGCCCCAACAACTGCACCTCCAAGCCAAAGCTTCCAGACTTTTTTTCCTTAGGGAAATTGGTGCTGTTCCCTTTTTTCAACCCTGCGCTGCAATGGCCGGTCCTACCTTTTAAAAAATTTACTCAAAATGAAGATTGCTGCCAGACAAAAGGTGCCACCACAGAAAGGTCTTGCTGCCCAAGAAGTGCCCAGGCTGCCCCAACAACTGCACCTCAAAGCCAAAGCTTCCAGACTGTTTTTCCTGGTGGAAAGAGCTGCTGTTCCCTTTTTTCTGCCCTGTGCTGCAATGGCCGGTCCCACCTTTTGAAAAATTGAAAGCAAATGAAGATTGCTGCCAGGCAAAAGGTGCCCCCACAGAAAGGTCTTGCTGCCCAAGAAGTGCCCAGGCTGCCCCAACAACTACACGTGAAGTCAAAGTTTCCAGACTGTTTTTCCTGGTGGAAAGAGCTGCTGTTCCCTTTTTTCAACTCTCCTCTGCAATGGCGTGTCCCACCTTTTGAAAAATTGAAAGCAAATGAAGATTCCTGCCAGACAAAACGTGCCACCACAGAAAGCTCTTTGCTGCCCAGGAAGTGCCCGGGTACCCCACCAACTGCACCTCAAAGCCAAAGTTTCCAGACTTTTGTTCCTAATGGAAAGAGCTGTTGTTCCCTTTTTTCTGCCCTGTGCTGCAATGGCCGGTCCCACCTCCTGAAAAATTGAATCCAAATAAGATTGCTGCCAGACAAAACGTGCCACCACGGAAAGGTCTTGCTGCCCAAGAAGTGCCCAGGCTCCCCCACCAACTGCACCTGAAGCCAAAGGATCCACACTTTTTTTCCTTAGGGAAAGAACTGCTGTTCCCTTTTTTCAACCCTGCTCTGCAATGGTCTGTCCCACCTCCTTGAAAAATTGAATCCAAATGAAGATTCCTGCCAGATAAAAGGTATCACCACAGAAAGATCTTTGCTGCCCGAGAAGTGCCCACGCTGCCCCAACAACTGCACCTCAAAGCCAAAGCTTCCAGACGGTTTTCCTGGTGGAAAGAGCTGCTGTTCCCTTTTTTTAGCCCTGCGCTGCAGTGGCCGGTCCCACCTTTTGAAAAAATTGAAAGCAAATGAAGATTCCTGCCAGACAAAAGGTACCACCACAGGAAGGTCTTGCTGCCCAACAAGTACCCAGTCTACCCCACCAACTGCACCTCAAAGCCAAAGCTTCCAGACGGTTTTCCTGGTGGAAAGAGCTGCTGTTTCATTTTTTCATCCCTGCGCTACATTAGCCAGTACCAACTTTTAAAAAATAGAATCCAAATGAAGATTCCTGCCAGACAAAAGGTGCCACCACAGAAAGGTCTTGCTGCCAAAAAAGTGCCCAGGCTGCCCCAACGACTACACTTGAAGCCAAAGTTTCCAGACTTTTTTTCCTGGCGGAAAGAGCTGCTGTTCCCTTTTTTCAGCTCTGCGCTGCAGTAGCCTGTCCCACCTTTTAAAAAATTGAATCCAAATGAAGATTGCTGCCAGACAAAAGGTTCAACCACAGAAAGATGTTTACTGCCCAAGAAGTGCCCAGGCTGCCCTAACAACTGCACCTCAAAGCCACAGGTTCCAGACTGTTTTTCCTGGTGGAAAGAGCTGCTGTTCCCTTTTTTCTGCCCTGCACTGCAATGGCCTGTCCCACCTCATGGAAAATTGAAAGCAAATGAAGATTGCTGCCAGACAAAAAGTGCCACCACAGAAAGATGTTTGCTGCCCAAGAAGTGCCCAGGCTGCCCCAACAACTGCACCTCAAAGCCACAGGTTCCAGACTGTTTTTCCTGGTGGAAAGAGCTGTTGTTCCCTTTTTTCAGCCCTACTCTGCAATAACCTGTCCCACCTTTTAAAAAATGGAAAGCAAATGAAGATTGCTGCCAGACAAAATGTGCCACCACAGAAAGATTCCTGCCAGACAAAAGGTGCCACCACAGAAAGGTCCTGCCCAAGAAGTGCCCAGGCTGCCCCAACAACTACACTTCAAAGCCAAAGCTTCCAGACTATTTTTCCTGGCGGAAAGAACTGCTGTTCCCTTTTTTCAGCTCTGCGCTGCAGTAGCCTGTCCCACCTTTTAAAAAATTGAATCCAAATGAAGATTCCTACCAGACAAAAGGTGCCACCACAGAAAGGTCTTGCTGCCCAAGAAGTGCCCAGGCTGCCCCACCAACTGCACCTCAAAGCCAAAGCTTCCAGACTTTTGTTCCTAATGGAAAGAACTCTTGTTCCCTTTTTTCTGCCCTGTGCTGCAATGGCCGGTCCCACCTCCTGAAAAACTGAATCCAAATAAGATTGCTGCCAGACAAAACGTGCCACCACGGAAAGGTCTGGCTGCCCAAGAAGTGCCCCGGGTGCCCCAACAACTGCACCTCCAAGCCAAAGCTTCCAGACTTTTTTTCCTTAGGGAAATTGCTGCTTTTCCCTTTTTTCAACGCTGCGCTGCAATGGCCGGTTCCAGCTTTTAAAAAATGGAAAGCAAATGAAGATTCCTGCCAGACAAAAGGTGCCACCACAGAAAGGTCTTGCTGCCAAAAAAGTGCCCAGGCTGCCCCAACAACTGCACCTCAAAGCCAAAGTTTCCAGACTGTTTTTCCTGGTGGAAAGAGCTGCTGTTCCCTTTTTTCAGCCCTGCACTGCAATGGCCTGTCCCACCTTTTGAAAAATGGAAAGCAAATGAAGATTCCTGCCAGACAAAAGGTGCCACCACAGAAAACTCTTCCTGCCCAAGAAGTGCCCCGGGTGCCCCACCAACTGCACCTCCAAGCCAAAGCTTCCAGACTTTTTTTCCTTAGGGAAATTGCTGCTTTTCCCTTTTTTCAACCCTGCGCTGCAATGGCCGGTCCTACCTTTTAAAAAATTTACTCCAAATGAAGATTGCTGCCAGACAAAAGGTGCCACCACAGAAAGGTCTTGCTGCCCAAGAAGTGCCCAGGCTGCCCCAACAACTGCACCTCAAAGGCAAAGCTTCCAGACTGTTTTTCCTGGTGGAAAGAGCTGCTGTTCCCTTTTTTCTGCCCAAAGCTGCAGTGGCCGGTCCCACCTTTTAAAAAATGGAAAGCAAATGAAGATTGCTGCCAGGCAAAAGGTGCCCCCACAGAAAGGTCTTCCTGCCCAAGAAGTGCCCAGGCTGCCCCAACAACTACACGTGAAGTCAGTTTCCAGACTATTTTTCCTGGTGGAAAGAGCTGCTGTTCCCTTTTTTCAACTCTCCTCTGCAATGGCGTGTCCCACCTTGTGAAAAATGGAAAGCAAATGAAGATTCCTGCCAGACAAAAAGTGCCACCACAGAAAGGTCTTGCTACCCAAAAAGTGCCCAGGGTGCCCCAACAGCAGCACCTCAAAGCCAAAAGATACAGACTATTTTTCCTGGTGGAAAGAGCTGCTGTTCCCTTTTTTCTGCCCTGCACTGCAATGGCCTGTCCCACCTCATGGAAAATTGAAAGCAAATGAAGATTGCTGCCAGACAAAAAGTGCCACCACAGAAAGATGTTTGCTGCCCAAGAAGTGCCCAGGCTGCCCCAACAACTGCACCTCAAAGCCACAGGTTCCAGACTGTTTTTCCTTAGGGAAAGAGCTGTTGTTCCCTTTTTTCAACCCTGCTCTGCAATAACCTGTCCCACCTTTTAAAAAATGGAAAGCAAATAAAGATTCCTGCCAGACAAAAGGTGCCACCACAGAAAACTCTTCCTGCCCAAGAAGTGCCCCGGGTGCCCCACCAACTGCACCTCAAAGCCAAAGCTTCCAGACTTTTGTTCCTAATGGAAAGAGCTGTTGTTCCCTTTTTTCTGCCCTGCGCTGCAATGGCCGGTCCCACCTTTTAAAAAATGGAAAGTAAATGAAGATTGCTGCCAGAAAAAAGGTGCCACCACAGAAAGGTCTTGCTACCCAAAAAGTGCCGAGGGTTACCCCAACAACTGCACCTCAAAGCCAAAAGCAAATGAAGATTCCTGCCAGACAAAGGTGCCACCACAGAGAGTTTTTCCTGGTGGAAAGAGCTGCTGTTCCCTTTTTTCAGCCCTGCGCTGCAGTAGCCTGTCCCACCTTTTAAAAAATGGAAAGCAAATGAAGATTCCTGCCAGACAAAAAGTGCCACCACAGAAAACTCTTCCTGCCCAAGAAGTGCTCGGCCTGCCCCAAAAACTGCACCTCCAAGCCAAAGCTTCCAGCCTTTTTTTCCTTAGGGAAATTGCTGCTGTTCCCTTTTTTCAACCCTGCGCTGCAATGGCCGGTCCCACCTTTTAAAAAATTTACTCCAAATGAAGATTCCTGCCAGACAAATGGTGGCACCACAGAAAGATGTTTGCTGCCCAAGAAGTGCCCAGGCTGCCCCACCAACTTCACCTCAAAGCCAAAGCTTCCAGACTTTCGTTCCTAATGGAAAGAGCTGTTGTTCCCTTTTTTCTGCCCTGTGCTGCAATGGCCGGTCCCACCTCTTGAAAAATTGAATCCAAATAAGATTGCTGCCAGACAAAACGTGCCACCACGGAAAGGTCTTGCTGCCCAAGAAGTGCCCAGGCTGCCCCACCAACTGCACCTCAAAGCCAAAGCTTCCAGACTGTTTTTCCTGGTGGAAAGAGCTGCTGTTCCCTTTTTTCTGCCCTGCACTGCAATGGCCTGTCCCACCTTTTAAAAAATGGAAAGCAAATGAAGATTCCTGCCAGACAAAAGGTGCCCCCACAGAATGGTCTTGCTGCCCAAGAAGTGCCCCGGGTGCCCCAACAACTGCACCTCCAAGCCAAAGCTTCCAGACTTTTTTTCCTTAGGGAAATTGCTGCTTTTCCCTTTTTTCAGCCCTGCGCTGCAATGGCCGGTCCTACCTTTTAAAAAATTGAATCCAAATGAAGATTCCTGCCAGACAAAAGGTGCCACAACAGAAAGGTCTTGCTGCCCAAGAAGTGCCCCGGGTGCCCCAAACTGTACCTCAAAGCCAAAGCTTCCAGACTGTTTTTCCTGGTGGAAAGAGCTGCTGTTCCCTTTTTTCTGCCCAAAGCTGCAGTGGCCGGTCCCACCTTTTAAAAAATGGAAAGCAAATGAAGATTGCTGCCAGACAAAAGGTGCCACCACAGAAAGATGTTTGCTGCCCAAGAAGTGCCCAGGCTGCCCCACCAACTGCACCTCAAAGCCAAAGCTTCCAGACTTTTGTTCCTAATGGAAAGGGTTGTTGTTCTCTTTTTTCTGCCCAGCGCTGCAGTAGCCTGTCCCACCTTTTAAAAAATGGAAAGCAAATGAAGATTCCTGCCAGACAAAAAGTGCCACCACAGAAAACTCTTCCTGCCCAAGAAGTGCCCGGCCTGCCCCAAAAACTGCACCTCGAAGCCAAAGCTTCCAGACTTTTGTTCCTAATGGAAAGAGCTGTTGTTCCCTTTTTTCTGCCCTGTGCTGCAATGGCCGGTCCCACCTCCTAAAAAATTGAATCCAAATAAGATTGCTGCCAGACAAAACGTGCCACCACAGAAAGGTCTTGCTGCCCAAGAAGTGCCCAGGCTGCCCCAACAACTACACGTGAAGTCAAAGTTTCCAGACTATTTTTCCTGGTGGAAAGAGCTGCTGTTCCCTTTTTTCAACTCTCCTCTGCAATGGCGTGTCCCACCTTTTGAAAAATTGAAAGCAAATGAAGATTCCTGCCAGACAAAACGTGCCACCACAGAAAGGTCTTCCTGCCCAAGAAGTGCCCGGGTGCCCCACCAACTGCACCTCAAAGCCAAAGCTTCCAGACTTTTGTTCCTAATGGAAAGAGTTGTTGTTCCCTTTTTTCTGCCCTGCGCTGCAATGGCCGGTTCCAACTTTTTAAAAAATGGAAAGCAAATGAAGATTGCTGCCAGACAAAAGGTGCCACCACAGAAAGGTCTTGCTGCCAAAAAAGTGCCCAGGCTGCCCCAAACACTGCTCCTCAAAGCCACAGGTTCCAGACTGTTTTTCCTGGTGGAAAGAGCTGCTGTTCCCTTTTTTCTGCCCTGATCTGCAATAACCTGTCCCACCTTTTGAAAAATGGAAAGCAAATGAAGATTCCTGCCAGACAAAAGGTGCCACCACAGAAAACTCTTCCTGCCCGAGAAGTTCCCCGGGTGCCCCAACAACTGCACCTCCAAGCCAAAGCTTCCAGACTTTTTTTCCTTAGGGAAATTGCTGCTTTTCCCTTTTTTCAACCCTGCGCTGCAATGGCCGGTCCTACCTTTTAAAAAATTTACTCCAAATGAAGATTGCTGCCAGACAAAAGGTGCCACAACAGAAAGGTCTTGCTGCCCAAGAAGTGCCCAGGCTGCCCCACCAACTGCACCTCAAAGCCAAAGCTTCCAGACTGTTTTTCCTGGTGGAAAGAGCTGCTGTTCCCTTTTTTCTGCCCAAAGCTGCAATGGCCGGTCCCACCTTTTAAAAAATGGAAAGCAAATGAAGATTGCTGCCAGGCAAAAGGTGCCCCCACAGAAAGGTCTTGCTGCCCAAGAAGTGCCCAGGCTGCCCCAACAACTACACGTGAAGTCAAAGTTTCCAGGCTATTTTTCCTGGTGGAAAGAGCTGCTGTTCCCTTTTTTCAACTCTCCTCTGCAATGGCGTGTCCCACCTTGTGAAAAATTGAAAGCAAATGAAGATTCCTGCCAGACAAAAAGTGCCACCACAGAAAGGTCTTGCTACCCAAAAAGTGCCCAGGGTGCCCCAACAGCAGCACCTCAAAGCCAAAAGATACAGACTATTTTTCCTGGTGGAAAGAGCTGCTGTTCCCTTTTTTCTGCCCTGCACTGCAATGGCCTGTCCCACCTCATGGAAAATTGAAAGCAAATGAAGATTGCTGCCAGACAAAAAGTGCCACCACAGAAAGCTCTTTGCTGCCCAAGAAGTGCGCAGTCTGCCCCACCAACTGCACCTCAAAGCCAAAGCTTCCAGACTGTTTTTCCTGGTGGAAAGAGCTGTTGTTCCCTTTTTTCTGCCCTGTGCTGCAATGACCGGCCTCACCTCCTGAAAAATTGAATCCAAATAAGATTGCTGCCAGAAAAAACGTGCCCCCACGGAAAAATCTTGCTGCCCAAGAAGTGCCCGGCTGCCCTACCAACTGCACCTGAAGCCAAAGGATCCACACTTTTTTTTCCTTAGGGAAAGAGCTGCTATTCCCTTTTTTCTGCCCTGCACTGCAATGGCCTTTCCCAGTATTTCAAAAATTGAATCCAAATGGAGATTCTTACCAGACAAAAGATGCCCCCACAGAAAGATGTTTGCTGCCCAAGAAGTGCCCAGGCTACCCCACGAACTGCACCTCAAAGCCAAAGCTTCCAGACTGTTTTTCCTGGTGGAAAGAGCTGCTGTTCCCTTTTTTCGACCCTGCTCTGCAATGGTCTGTCCCAATGAATCCTAATGAAGATTGAAGCTGCCAGACATACAAAAAGGTGCACCTCAAAGCCCACAGAAAAGTCTTGCAAATGTCAGACAAAAGAAGTGCCCAGACTGCCCCAGCAACTGCAGCAGAAGCGAAAGGTTCCAGACTGTTTTTCCTGGTGGAAAGAGCTGCTGTTCCCTTCTTTCAGCCCTGCGCTGCAATGTCCAATCCTACCTCCTGAAAACTGAATGCAAATGAAGATTCCTGCCAGACAAAAGGTGCCACCAGAGAAAGGTCTTGCTGCCCAACAAGTGCCCAGGCTGCCCCAACAACTGCACCTCAAAGCCAAGAGATACAGACTGTTTTTCCTGGTGGAAAGAGCTGCTGTTCCCTTTTTTCAGCCCTGCTCTGCAATGGCCGGTCCCACCTCCTAGAAAATGGAAAGCAAATGAAGATTCCTGCCAGACAAAAGGTGCCACCTGTAGTGATTTAAACCTTGTTTTCCCCAGAAGCTAAGAGAAGTGGTAGACCCCAAGGGGTGGAAACCCCTGGAAGTTTTGAAATTCTGCCCAATGGACGCTCCTGTAGAAATGTAAACATATCACAACCAGACCGGAAAAGAAGAGTTGTAGTTTTGGTTGTTGTAGGAGAGGTGGCCATGTTGTAGAGCCACGAGGAAGGGGCTCTGAGCCCCTTGGGGCCTCTGGCCCCCTCCCAGCCCCTGGCTGGGGGCTGCAGGGACCTGGAACAGCATAAAGCTGGGCTAGGTGCCTGTCGTTATGCCGGGAGATGTTTTCTCCATGGGCACAGAGCAGCAGCCGACGCTGACCAGAGAAACAGTGGCAGAGAGCCAGAGATAAGAACCTGAACTGAAGAAGCAGCAGAAGCAACATGCAGCACCGCAGAGGAGACTCCTGGAAGGAGAGTTGAGGAAAGGAGAGCCAGCAGCTGAGAGCTACAGAGTTCTTGGGGGTAAGACTGGACTGATACCAGATCCCCAAAACTCCTTTGAGACCTCCTGGAAGGAGGAAGATGATGGACTCTTACTTGAAAGAGCCTTGAAGTGCGACATGCACTGTAGAAAGGAGCTAGAGAGCTCCGAGAGGAATGCAGGGGGAGTTGACCTTGGCTTCCCCCCCCTCGCACTGCTGCCACGGTGGCAGCCTGAGAGGCAGGGCACAGAGGCCCTGCAAGAGATACCAGACCGTCACGAAGACCCCCCTGTGTCTTCGTGATATGACGTGGTGAAACGACCTTGTCTGGGGTTACGAAGGCCACGGAAGACCCCTCGGTTGTGAGGCGATGGGGCCGAGAGAGAGGCTTGAATACCTCCCTCGTGGATGCTGGCAGAAAAGCCAGCCACAGCTGCTGCATGCATGAGAAGAAGAAACCTGCTGCCTTAGAAGATGCTGCTGCTTAAGGACTGGAAGGGATCTGTCCTTCTTTCCCTCCTGGACTTTTATTTTTATTTGGAGGGGAGAAGAGATCTGATCCATTGTAAATACATATGTCATGGTAGAGATAGTTTGTGATCATGTGTATAATGTGATATGGTATTTATTTGTACAGTCATTGTAATATATTTCCCTTTCCCCCACTTTGGAGTCTGCTGTGTTTTGTCTGGAAAAACCTCTCTCACATTAGGTTGAGATGTGGGAGGGGGGATGGAGCTAGGGAATTGGATTTTGGGACTATCTCAAACCATGACACCACCACAGAAAGATCTCTGCTGCCCAAGAAGTGCCCGGGCTGCTCGAAGAACTGCACCTCCAAGCCAAAGCTTCCAGACTTTTGTTCCTTAGGGAAAGAGCTGCTGTTCGCTTTTTCAGCCCTGCACTGCAATGACCGGTCCCACCTTTTAAAAAATGGAAAGCAAATGAAGATTACTGCCGGACAAAAGGTGCCACCACGGAAAGGTCTTCCTGACCAACAAGTGCACAGGCTGCCCCAACAACTGCACCTCAAAGCCAAGAGATACAGACTGTTTTTCCTGGTAGAAAGAACTGCTGTTCCCTTTTTTCAGCCCTGCTCTGCAATGACCGGTCCCACCTTCTAGAAAATGGAAAGCAAATGAAGATTCCTGCCAGACAAAAGGTGCCACCACAGAAAACTCTTCCTGCCCAAGAAGTGACCGGGCTGCTCAAAGAACTGCACCTCCAAGCCAAAGCTTCCAGACTTTTTTTCCTGGTGGAAAGAGCTGCTGTTCCCTTTTTTCAGCCCTGCGCTGCAATGGCCGGTCCCACCTTTTAAAAAATTTACTCCAAATGAAGATTGCTGCCAGACAAAAGGTGCCACCACAGAAAGATGTTTGCTGCCCAAGAAGTGCCCAGGCTGCCCCACCAACTGCACCTCAAAGCCACAGGTTCCAGACTGTTTTTCCTGGTGGAAAGAGCTGTTGTTCCCTTTTTTCAGCCCTGCTCTGCAATAACCTGTCCCACCTTTTAAAAAATTGAAAGCAAATGAAGATTTCTGCCAGACAAAAGGTGCCCCCACAGAAAGGTCTTGCTGCCCAAGAAGTGCCCAGGCTGCCCCAACAACTACACGTGAAGTCAAAGTTTCCAGACTATTTTTCCTGGTGGAAAGAGCTGCTGTTCCCTTTTTTCAACTCTCCTCTGCAATGGCGTGTCCCACCTTTT
>NW_024103545.1:0-29144 GCF_003945595.2 Pipra filicauda | reverse complement strand
CCCCCTGTACCTGCTTTTGTTCTGACACCAGCCGACTGCTCCCGGTGTTCCCAGTAAAGCTTCCCAATTCTCTGCACTCCCTGGATTCCCAATTTTGGGTACACCTGAGCTCCCCCCTCCCCCACGGACCCCCCGAACCCCCCAGCCCCGGGGCTGCCGCGGGGGCCCCCAACGGCCCTCAGCCAATCCCAAAGCGCCCACGCCGCCCGCGCCCAATCCCAGCGCGCCGCGCTGATGACTCATCAGTCGCCGGGAAGACGCCTCGAAAAAGGCCCCAACTGCGCCCTCAGCCAAGCCCAGCGCGCCCCAAACCCCCCAAAACGGCGCCGCCCGGCTGGTTTGGGGCTGTCAGCAGCTGTCCGGCGCTGGGCATGGAGCGTGTGCGGGGAGCTGGGGCCGTGCTGGCGGTGCTGGTGGTGCTGGGAGCCCCCCCGGCTGCGGGCGAGGAGCTGTCGGGTGAGCGGGGGGGGCGGGAAGGGGGGAGGGTGGGAAAGGGGGGGAAAGAGGGGAGAAAAGAGGGTGTGGGAGCCCCAAAAGTGAGTGCGAGGGGGGTTGGAAGGCCCGGAGTGAGTGGGAGGGGAGGGGGAGCCCCAAAGTGAGGTTGGGGGGGTCTGGGGATTGTGGGGCCGGTGGGAAAGGGTTGGGAGAGGGGGGAAAGGGGATGTGGGAGAGCAGGCAGTGGGGTGCCCTGGGGGTCCCTGGGTGTCCCTTGATCCCTGGAGCGGTTCCCTGGGGCTCTGGGGGGGGTGGGATCCGCATTGGGGGGGTCCCCAACCCCCCTGTCCATCCCCGGGGGGCTGATGGGGGGGTTCCCCCCAGCCAAGAGCCGGTGCCGGGGTGTCCGTGGGGCAGAGGGGGGTGGGAAAGGGGGGTTCGGGGTAGTCCCCTGAGCTCCCACCCTTCTGGGGGGGACTGGGGGATGATGGGGGGGGGACGGGGCACCCCCTGACTCGTGTCCCGCACACACAGGGGTGTTCCTGCACATGGGAAGGGAGGAGTGCCACTTCATCAACGGCACCGAGCAGGTGAGGTTTTTCGAGAAGCTCATCTACAACCGGGAGCAGCAAGCGCACTTCGACAGCGATGTGGGGGTCTTTGTGGGGGACACCCCATTTGGGGAGATCCAGGCCAGGTACTGGAACAGCCAACAGGAATGGCTGGAGTACAAACGGTCTATGGTGGACAGGTACTGCCGGCACAACTACGAGGGGTTCACCCCGTTCAGCGTGGAGAGGAGAGGTGAGCGTGGGGCAGAGCGGGTCCCCTCGTCCCCTGCCCCGGGAATGACACTGGAGCTCCTCAAACGCTCCCTGTGAATCACCCCAGACCCCTCAGCCCTACCTGTACCCGTCCTCGTGGCCTTTTGCCCCCTCCCAGTTCCTCCCAGTCCATCCCAGTCTCTCCCAGTGCCCCCCCGCGTCTCCACCCCGCTGGGGCCACCGAGCTCAGGCCCCTCAGCCAATCCCAGCGCGTCTCTCTGATGACGCTCCAGTTGCCAGGCAGACCCAAACCAAAGAGTTCCCTCACCACGACTCTGCCTCCCAATCCAGATCGCTTCCTTCCCAGGCCAGACCAGTCACTCCCAGACCTTCCCAGTCACTCCCAGTCCATCTCACTCCACTCCCAGACCCTCTCGATCCATTCCCAGACCCCCTCAGTCCATTCCCAGTCGTTCTCACTTCACTCCCACATCTCCCAACTCTCTCCCCAGTGCCCCCCCAGACCAGCCCCTCCTACCCCACTCTATTCCTAATCTCTCCCACTGCCACCCCAGTCCCTCCCAGTGCCATCCAAATCCCTACCAACGCCCTCCAAGCCCTCTACCCTCCCTCCCAGTGCCCCCCAGCTCAGCCCAGTGTCTCCCCCGTCCCTCCCAGTGCCCCCCAGCGTGTCCATCTCGCTGGTGCCGTCGAGCTCCCAGCCCGGCCCCGGCCGCCTGCTCTGCTCTGTGATGGATTTCTACCCTGCGCCGGTGCAGGTGAGGTGGTTCCAGGATGGGCAGGAGCTGCCGGAGCACGTGGTGGCCACCGACGTGGTCCCCAACGGGGACTGGAGCTGCCAGGTGCTGGTGCTGCTGGAAATCCCCCCCCCGGCGCGGGGTCACCTACAGCTGCCAGGTGGAGCACGTCAGCCTGGAGCACCCCCTCAGCCGGCACTGGGGTACGGCCCGGCCCCCCCAGCCCCGGGGACACACTGGCAGGGGGCCGGGGGGGAAAGGGGGCAACTGGGGGCAACTGGGAGGGAGTTTGGTGGGTGCTGGGGCTGATAAGAGGGGGGTTGGAGAGTCCTAAAGGGGCTGAGAGGGTCTTGGTGGGATCGCAGAGGGACTGGGAAGGGACTGGCAGGAGGTTTCATGGGGTGCAGGGTGGGCTGGGGGAGAGCGGGCCGGGCTCTGTGGGGTGCCGGGGGGTGCGTGGGAGGAGGTTTTGGGGGTGCTGACCCCCCCGGGTCCCCCCAGAGATGCCACCGGACACCGTCCGCAGCAAGATCCTGGTGGGGGTCGGGGGCTTCGTCTTGGGCTTGGTCTTCCTGGTGCTGGGGCTCGGCTTCTACCTGCGGGAGAAGGTAAAGGGGGGGTCCCCGGCGGTTTTTTCCCCCCCCTTGCCCACAGCCTTTGTGCCCCCCCTGCCCCCCCACCCCACTCTCACCCCCTTTTCTCCCCCCACAGAGCTCCTGAGCCACCGGCGGCCGCAGCCCCTCCCCGTGGCCTCGGGCCCAGCCGGGACCCTCCACTCCAGCCCCACCCGCACTTTGGGGGGTGTCAGAGACTGGAACAGTTAATGATTTATGCATTCTAAGAGACTTCTGCAGGCTTTTGACTTTCTGATGGGCAACTGGGCCCATTCCCCTCCTCCTGTGCAGAAGATGTCAAGCCCCCAAAAGGCGGGAAGAGCCGAGTTTACCACGCCCTCCACATGAACTCTGTGCCAAAAAGGGGGACACCCCCCTATGAAAACAACTCCCTGCCTTGGGGGAGGTGCAAAGGATATGGATACTGACTGGTGACTTTGGGGGTTTGGGGGGGATTTTTCCTTCTTTTCCCCTCCCCACCTGCGGATCCAGACCATTCCTTTTACATGGCTGGATCCAGTGGGCGGTGACTATTTACGTTTTTACCACTCTTATCTTTTCTTTTTTCTTGCTCTCCCTTACTCTTACCCCGTCTTTCTCTCCCCTATGCATTTTTCTCCTCCCCCAAAAGGTTGGCCTTGTTATATGACAGCCCCCAAAATGCTGGCATAGCTGTTGATACAGAATTGTTAAAATAAACCTTGTCAATATGTTTTCAGACACCGATTATTTAGTGTCCTTTCACTTTAATCCACCCCAAGGGAATTATTGATAAAACCTGAGCTACCCCCCCCCGCCTTTTTCCTGGGGCGGGTCGTAACAGTCACTGCTGTCCCTGTGATGTCACTGGTGCCTCTGTGATGTCACCGATGTCCCTGTGATGTCACTCCTGTCCCTGTGATGTCACTGCAGTCTTTGTGATGTCACTTCTGTCCCTGTGATGTCACCGATGTCTCTGTGATGTCACTGCTGTGTCTGTAATGTCACTCATGTCCCTGTGATGTCATGGCTGTCCCTGTGATGTCACTGCTGTCACCAATGTCCCTGTGATGTCACTGCTGTGCCTGTGATGTCACTGCTGTCTCTGTGATGTCACCAATGTCCCTGTGATGTCACTGCTGTGCCTGTGAAGTCACGGCTGTCTCTGTGATGTCACGGATGTCTTTGTGATGTCACTACTGTTCCTCTCATGTCACCGCTGTACCTTTGAAGTCACGGATGTCCCTTTGATTTCACCGATATCCCTGTGATGTCACTGCTGTCTCTGTGATGTCACCGATGTATATGTGATGTCATCGATGTCTCTGTGATGTCACCACTGTCCCTGTGATGTCACCGCTGTCTCTCTGATGTCACTGCTGTCCCTGTGATGTCACTGCTCTGCCTGTGATGTCAGCGATGTCTCTTCAACCAGACTGCAACCACCACTTTTCAATCAGACTGTGACCACCACTGTCAACCAGACTGCAGATCACCACTCTCGACCGAACTGCAACCACCACTCTTGACCAGACTGCACCACCACTCTCACCAACAGGGGTTTTTCCCCTCTCCCTTTACTTTGGGCTCAGGGGGCCCAACAAACACCACTCTGTTCATGCCCCAGGGTGCTGGGTTAGACATTTGGGTTTTGTGGGTTAAAACCAACTGTTTGTCTGTATAATCGTACTTATTGTGTTATAATATGGGGGCTTGGATGGGGACACCGGGGAGAGGGATGGGGACACTGGGAGCAGGTTGGGGACACCAGGAATAGGAATGGGAACTCCAGGAATGGGAATGGGGACATTGGGAGCAGGTTGGAGTCACCAGGAATGGGAATGGGGACACCATGAGACAATGGGGAAAGGGATGGGGACACCAGGAGCAGGATGGGAAGACCAGGGGAAGGTTGGGGACACTGGAGCAGGCTGGGGACATGAGGAATGGGATGGAGACGCCAGGAATAGCAATGGAGACATTGGGAGCAGGTTGGGGACAGCAGGAACTGGGAATGGGGACACCAGGAATGGGAACGGGGACATTGGCAGCAGGTTGGAGACACCAGGGACTGTGAATGGGGACATCAGGAGTGGGATGGTCACACTGGGAATGAGAGCACCAGGAATGGAAACATGAGGGACAAGGATGGGGACACTGGGAACTGATGAAGAGGAGCAGAGACCCCAGACTCACCTAAACCCTTCTGAGCATTGAGGGCCAAGAGAAGCTCCGTCTGAGCTCCACCTGAGCTCTGCCCATTATTAATACGTATAGACAGATGTAATCGCATGAATTTATCACATTTAATCACATATGAAAATTGTATAAAACCTCTGATTTTGTGTGAACCCTTTGAGCAAGTTCTCTGTGGTGCAAACCACGCTTGCTCCCGACGTTGGCAATAAATCCCTTTGCTGTTCAAAAGATCCAAAACTCTCTGAGCAGTTCTTCAGACCGGGTTTTTCAGCATCACAGAGGCAAAGGTACAAACTGAGGGATGCCCTCAGAGGGCAACATTCTCACCAAAGCTCCCCTCTCAGCTTCCTTTACACTGACCTCTTCCTGCAAGGACCTCCTTCCCATTCTGCTGATGCTTCTCAGGTTGTGTACCACCAGAAAAAAACCAAATGCCAAGGGATGTGCTTAGATTCACCAAGGATACAGCCCACCAGAATTAACATCTGATTCAGACTGGCAGGAAAATGCTCACCTTGCTCCTCTGCCCCCAGTGCCCAAAGCCCACCCCACCGCTTGCATCCCACCTGGAAAGAACAAAAAGGTGCTCACAGAACGACCTTTGAAGAGAAGTGCCCGTCAGAACTGCAAGGAGGGATGCACAACAATCTCACGTGGGGGATATTCTCTGCTCTGCCCTGCAGACCCTTGTGCTGGGGTCAAAACTCAGCCTCTCTGCTTTCCTCTCCTAAGGGACTTGTTCTTAGACATCCCTTTCCCCTCCCGGTAATTCCCAAGCCTGTACCCAGCTCTCATCCCTTCTCTGGCTCAGAGCCCTCAATTCTCTTGCAGAGAGCTGGCCCACAGCCTGCGCTGGGGCAGCATTTCCTTCCTGGGCCCTTTCCAGCTGCCCCCATGGGGACACTTCCATTTTCTGGGCCAGGCCCCAGAGGCAATCCCAGCCAGTCCTGCCCCTCGTCCCCAGCCCGGCTCACTGACTCCTGGGGGCCCCTGGAAGCCAAGAGCCAAAGGCCAACCCCCCCAGAGTGCAGCCCCACCCATCTGCACTGGGGCCCCAGGGCTTCCCTTTCCCAAGCAGCCCCTGCAAAGCCTTGTCAGAGAGAAAATTGGGTGACCCAAGTCCTGGATGCTTTTAGGAAAGAGCTCTAAACATGTCTTGAAGAATGGAGGGGGGTGACTCTTTTATTCTTGACCTTTCCAGTTCTCCATTTGGGGGCAGGATGTCCTCTGGGCCAATGTTTTGTTCCCTTTGCAGTGAGGGCAGCCTCAGAGGGCTGAGCCCTCTCTGGCTGGGCTTGGCCTCTCCTGCAGAGACTCAGGCCTGGCTGGGCTGCCCCAGGCAGACGCTGCAGGAAGAAGAGCTCAGGCCGCCTGGCTCTGGTGTCCCTGGGGCTCAGCCTGTGCCCCATTGCTGGGCAGGGGCTGAGCCCCACCTCTGCCTGGGGGCCTTGGCCAAAGGGCTGGCAAGGAAGAGGCCCAGCAGCCTTGGGGCCTGCCCAGCTTTCCTCCTCCCTGGGGGCTCTCAGTCCTCCCCTGACACCGTGTGGGCCCAAGGCCTTGCTGGCTTCGGGCTCACAGCCCGCCGGCACCATCCCAGCGGCCTGACCCCCCTCCTTCCCCTCTCTCCAGCCTCTCCTGCCTTTGCTGGCAAGGGGCCATCCAAGGAAAAGCCCAGTTCTCAGCAATGGCACCTGTGGCACGGCTGCAAGGCTCGAGTGGGCCAGGCAAGAGCAGGAGCAGCGAGAGCCTGAGGAGCCAGGAGATGCCCTGGCTGGGCATCGTGCTGCTGCGGGACGAGCTGACACCTCTGCACAGTCTCTGCCCGTCCCTGCCAGCCCACTTCTGCCCAGGCTCTGGGCACGGGGACGCAGCACTGACAGTTTTCAGCCCCCGCGCTGTTCCACAGAGGCTGTGATGTCACAAGGCCCTTGCCTGGCAGCCAGGAGATGGGCAAGGCAAGGCAAGGACGGAGCCTCGGAGCCACCAGCACGCTGTCCCCAAAGGCTGGGCTGGCACAGAAGCCCAGAGTCCCTGAGCTTGGCAGAGACTTTTGAGATCAGCCGGGGTCCAGCCTACGCCCCATCCCCAGCACGTCAAGCAGACCACGGCACTCAGTGCCATGGCCAGTCTTTGCTTAAACACCTCCAGGGACGCTGACTCCACCACCTCCCTGGGCAGCCCAAAAAGCTCTGAGGCATCACACCTCTTCTTTTACTGTTCTATCACAACTTTTTATAAGTCAATCATATTATATTATAGAGCTCCATTTCTATGTTAGTTCCGTACACCTTTTATATATCTTTATATACCTTTTATATACCTTTATATACCTTTTATAAACTTTTTAATGTCTTAATAAAATTCCAGGGATCTTACTTGGAACTCCCCGCATCCAGGGACTGAGAGGATCTCCCTGAATAACACTTTCAGTGGGCACTGGAATCCTCAGGATCCTGGAACCCCTGGACCATCAACAGCTTTGTCCCTCCAGGGGCGTCTCAATTTGTTTCCAATGGTTCAGGAATACAAAATAAACCAAATACCAATTTCCAAAACCAAATCAATTTATAAGTCCAGAAATCACAAGTTAATATCCAAAATAGCAGAAAGGATTTCTTCAAGATTCTTTCTTTGCAACCTGAAATACCCATCATACAAAAGAAACCAAATACCTGTTTCCAAAACCAAATAAACTAAATACCAGTTCCAGAACCAAATAAACCAATGAGTCCAGACTCCCAAATTAATATCCAAAATCATGGCTGGGCTGCATGAACGAAGATTTGGGAAGGGCTCTGCCCACATTTGCTACAAGCACACTGGTGGCTAAAGAGGCCAATAGGCGATAGACACGTCCAGTTGCAAAAGGCAGAGCAGAAAGACTCCTTGGATGGGATGGACAGGACACGGTTCTTTCTGCGTTGTCTTTTCTCCTCGATGGTGATCCTGCTGCGTTCTCAAAGGAAGCAGCAGCGTTAGAGATGGGGTGTCTCCAGACCTCCCGACTGGAGGCCAGAGTAGACCAGTGATGAAGATCAATGTGGCCAAGGCTGAGATGTTGTTTCAGGCAGTCCTTGTATCTCCTCTTCGGGGCTCCTCTCTTGCGGCAGCCGGTGACAAGTTCACCCCAGAGCACGATCTTAGGGAGGGGGGGGTTGGTCCTTCATCCTGGAGACGTGCCCTGCCCAGCACAGCTGTGTTCTCAGCAACATGGCCTCAATGCTTGTGACTGCTGCCTGTTCTAGAACAGATGGATTGGTCACATAGTCTGACCAGTGGATGTTTAGGATTGTACGGAGGCAGCGTTGATGGAAGCGTTCCAGGAGTCGCAGGTGGTGGCTGTAGATGACCCATGATTCGGATCCATATAAGAGAGTAGACAGCACTATGGCTCTGTAAACACTGATCTTGGTACTTTTCTTCAAGTGTTTATTTTGCCAAACTCTTTTATGTAGTTTTTGGAAAGCATTATATGCCTTTGCTAACCTGTTGTCCATCTCTCCGTCAATCTCACCATCCGAGGAGATGAGGCTGCCTAGGTAATTAAACTGCTGGACTGATTTGAGCTCTGACTGGCCAATGGTGATGTGGGGATGATGGGAGACTTCCTGAGGTGCAGGTTGATGGAGAACTTCTGTCTTCTTTAAGCTGACTTCCAGCCCAAAGAGCTCAGCAGCCTCAGCAAAGCAGGATGTTAAACGCTGCAGAGCTGCTTCTGTGTGAGCGACGAGGGCGGCGTCATCAGCATAAAGCAGTTCCTGGACAAGATGGTTTAAGGTCTTGGTGTGGGCCTTCAGTCCCCTTAGGTTGAAAGGGCTTCCATCAGTACTGTATCGGATGTAGATCCCGTCCTGATCCTCGAGGTCTGCCGTGGCCCTTTGGAGCATCCTGCTGAAAAAGATTGTGAATAGGGTTGGTGCAAGAATGCAGCCTTGTTTCACACCACTGGTTATTAGAAAGGGCTCAGAAAGTGCATTGCCATAACTGACTTGGCCGTGCTGATCCTCATGGAGTGAGATGATCATTTTAAGGAACTTGGGGGGACAACCTAAATGTTCCAAAATCTGTCGCAAACCTTTCCTGCTCACAGTATCGAAAGCCTTGGTGAGGTCAACAAAGGTTCCATAGAGACCTTTGTTCTGTTCCCTGCACTTCTCTTGCAGTTGTCTGAGGACAAATCCCATGTCTGTGGGGCTCCTGTTGGCTCTGAAACCACACTGGCTTTCAGGGAGAATTCCTTCTGCTATAGTGGGTGTTAGTCTGTTCAAGAGTATTCTTGCCAGGATCTTGCCAGCAATGGGGAGCAGAGTAATACCACGGTAATTTCAGCAGTCTGACTGTGCTGGTTTAAAGGTAAACCAGCAGGGGAAATGAACTCAACCCAAAAGAGAGATTATAAGTCAGAATAACAATTTCATAAAATAACACAATAAGTACGATTATACAGACAAACAGTTGGTTTTAACCCACCAAACCCAAATGTATAACCCAGCACCCTGGGGCATGAACAGAGTGGTGTTTGTTGGGCCCCCTGAGCCCAAAGGAAAGGGAGAGGGGAAAAACCCCTGTTGGTGAGAGTGGTGGTGCAGTCTGGTCAAGAGTGGTGGTTGCAGTTCGGTCGAGAGTGGTGATCTGCAGTCTGGTTGACAGTGGTGGTCACAGTCTGATTGAAAAGTGGTGGTTGCAGTCTGGTTGAAGAGACATCGTTGACATCACAGGCAGAGCAGTGACATCACAGAGGCATTGGTGACATCACAGAGACAGCGGTGACATCACAGAGACAGCAGTGACATCACAGGGACATTGGTGACATCACAAGGACAGCGGTGACATCACAGAGATAGCAGTGACATCACAGGGACATCGGTGACATCACAAGGACAGTGGTGACATCACAGAGACATTGGTGACATCACAAGGAGAGTAGTGACATCACAGAGACAGCAGTGACATCACAGAGACATCGGTGACATCACAAGGGCATTGGTGACATCACAGAGACAGCAGTGATATCACAAAGACAACGGTGACATCACAGAGACATCGGTGACATCACAGAGACAGTGGTGACATCACAAAGACAGTGGTGATATCACAGGGACATCAATGACATCACAGAGACACCGGTGACATCACAAAGACAGCAGTGACATCACAGGGACAGTGGTGACATCACAGAGACATCGGTGACATTATAGGGACATGGGTGACATCACAGAGAGAGTGGTGACATCACAGGGACATCGATGACATCACAGAGACAGCAGTGACATCACAGGGACAGCAGTGACATCACAGAGACAGCGGTGACTTCACAGGCACAGCGATGACATCATAGAGACATCGCTGACATCACAGAGACATTGGTGACATCACAGGGACAGCAGTGACATCACAGAGACTTCAGTGACATCACAGGGACATCGGTGACATCACAGATGCACCAGTGACATCACAGTCACAGCAGTGACATCACAGGGACAGCAGTGACATCACAGGGACAGCAGTGACTGTTACGACCCGCCCCAGGAAAAAGGCGGGGGGGGTAACTCAGGTTTTATCAATAATTCCCTTGGGGTGGATTAAAGTGAAACGACACTAAATAATCGGTGTCTGAAAACATATTGACAAGGTTTATTTTAACAATTCTGTATCAACAGGTATGCCAGCATTTTGGGGGCTGTCATATAACAAGGCCAACCTTTCGGGGGAGGAGAAAAATGCATTGGGGAGAGAAAGACAGGGTAAGAGTAAGGGAGAGCAAGAAAAAAGAAAAGATGAGAGTGGTATAATCACCGCCCACTGGATCCAGCAATGTCCTGATCTGCAGGCGGTGGGGGGAGAAGAAGGAAAAATCCCCCCCAAACCCTCAAAGTCACCAGTCAATATCCATATCCTTTGCACCTCCCCCAAGGCGGGGAGTTGTTTTCATAGGGGGGTGTCCCCCTTTTTGGCGTGGAGTTCATGTGGAGGGCGTGGTAAACTCGGCTCTTCCCGCCTTTTGGGGGCTTGACATCTTCTGCACTGGAGGAGGGGGATGGGCCCAGTTGCCCATCAGAAAGTCAAAAGCCTGCAGAAGTCTCTTAGAATGCATAAATCATTAACTGTTCCAGTCTCTGACACTCCCCCAGAGCAGCGCTGGTGGGGAGATCTCTGCTCTCAACCTCCAGCAGTGACCTTGGGGGGTCCCCAGCCAAGGCAGGAATCTCCACACACCCCCAAGAAGGGTTCTGTTGGAAGAACCTGCCCCTGGGAAAGGGGACTGGCCCTTTCTGGTAGAAACCCAGGGACTGACAGTCCTTGGACTCCAGGGGTTCCCTCACCATCAGGGGCTTCATTTGGGGTCAAACCAGTCTGGGTTCCAACATCTCCTGCCTTGTCCCGGCCCCCTCTCAGCTCAGCACTGACCCCTTTGCAAATGGGGCATTGTCTTGGGGCCATTGCAGGGGGGATGTCCTGCCCCAGTGTCCCAGTGTTCCTTTAATTGCCAGAGGCCCTGCAGTGTCCCAGTGGCCCCTTGATTCCATGACCTTCTGAAACACCTCAGGCTTCCTTTGGTTCCATGAGGCCCCCCTGTCACAAAGGCCCCTGGATTCCATGAATTCCGCAGTGTCACAAGGACACAAGTGTGACAAGTGTCAAAATATGTGGTATTGTACTGGGAGTGACTGGGATCATACTGGGAGTGACTGGAACCAAAGAAGTGGTTCATGGGAGCAACTGGAACCACACTGGGGGCAACTGGGATCATCCTGGGAGCAGCTGAGCTGGTGCTGGGCTCATAGTGGGATCATTCTGTGGCT
This sequence comes from Pipra filicauda, assembly GCF_003945595.2. NCBI lineage: Eukaryota > Metazoa > Chordata > Aves > Passeriformes > Pipridae > Pipra > Pipra filicauda. Next base: position 17,592 of record NW_024103545.1, on the reverse strand, counting down.
GAAAGGGATTATCCTGGGAGTGACTGCAATACTGGGAGTATGTGACAGGGACTACAACCATACTGGGGATGACTGGAATCAAACTGGATTCATACTGGAAGTGTCTCCAGGTTCCTGGGATCATACTGGGGGTGACTGGACTCATAGTGGGATCATCCTGGGAGCAACTGGGATCATGCAGGGGCAAATGGCATCGTCCAGGCAGTGTCTGAAAGTGCCTGGGGCCATACTGGACTCAGAGTGGGAGTCCCTGAGAGGGAAAGGAACCATTGTGGGGGGGACTGGGAGCAATTGGGACCACCTTGAGGGCAACTGGGATCTTTTTGGGAGTGACTGGGAGTGACTGGGATCCTAGTGGGAGTGAGCAGGGACTCCAGGGATCACTCTGACACTGCCGGGCATTCTGGAGCTGGAGGGATCCGCAGACACTCAACAACCTCCTGGAATCAAAGGGCCACTGGGACACGGGGACCAAAGGAACCTGGGACTCAGTGGAGCCTCAGGAAATCCAGGGACCATTGTGACACTGGAGAACCACATGGAAACAAGGGGCCATCCTGATGCTCTGGAACCTCCTTGAACCACGGGGCCACTGTGGCATCTGGGACCTCATGGAACAGAAGGAACCCTGAGACATTTGGGAAGCTCTTGGGATGAAAAGAACCATTGTGACAATACAGGGCCTCAGGAATGCTGAATGCTGAATCATTTTGGAACCTCATGGAACCAAGGGACCATCGTGACCCTGCAGGGTCTCATGGAAACAAAGAAACCCTGGGAAACTGCAGAACCTCTGGAATTTAATGGGCCATTGTGACTCAGGGCAATGTCCTTGAGTCAAGGGACCACTGTGACACTGCCGGGCCTCCTGGAATCCAAGGGACCCTGGGACACAGTGGAACCTCCTGAACTCAAGGGCCCATTGGGATTCTGTGTAACCTGTGCAATCAAGTGGCACTGGGACACTGCAGGACCCCATGGAACCAAAGGAATGTGGGGACACTGTGGAATCTCATGGACAAGGGGCCATTGTGACATGTGGAGCCTCATGGAACCAAAGGGCCACTGTGACTCCCCAGAACTCCATGGAATCAAGTGATTGTGTGGCTGTGTGATTGTGTGATTGTGTGACTCTGTGATTGTGTGACTGTGTGATTGTGTGAGTCTGTGATTGTGTGATTGTGTCACTCTGTGATTCTGTGATTGTTTGATTGTGTGATTGTGTGACTGAGATTCTGTGATTGTGTGATTCTGTGACTCTGTGATTGTGTGATTCTGTGATTGTGTGACTGTGTTTATGTGACTGTTTGATTGTGTGATTGTGTCATTCCATGACTGTGTAATTGTGTGAGTCTGTGACTCTCTGTGTGATTATGTGACTGTGTGATTATGTGATTGTGTGATTCTGTGACTCTGATTGTGTGATTCCATGATTGTGTGATTGTGTGATTTTGTCATTGTGTGATTCTGTGGCTCTGTGATTGTGTCATTCTACGATTCTGTGATTCTTTGATTCTATGATTGTGTGACTCTGATTGTTTGATTGTGTGACTCTGTGATTGTTTGTGTCATTGTTTGATTGTGTGATTGTGACTGTGTGATTGTGTGATTGTTTGATTGTGTGATTGTGTGACTGTGTTTATGTGATTGCGTGATTGTACGATTGTATGACTCTGTTATTGTGTTATTCTGTGATTGTGTGATTGTGTGACTCTGTGACTGTGTGATTCTCTGCCAGAGCTCATGGTTCAGTGATTTTACCCTTTGAGCTCCTCTGCTCCTCTTCATCACCTGGTTTGTGGATTTGGTGGGGGGATAAATCCTCGTGGAACAGGGAAAATGTGGATCTTCCAGCACCCAGAAGAGAAATGAGCTCTGAGGTGCCTGAGCTGGGAACTGACACTTTGCTGGGTTGGAGCTTCCCAAGAGGATGGGGATGTCCCGGGATCATGGGATGGTTTGGGTGGGAAGGGACCTTCCAAATAACCCAGTGCCACCCCCCACCGTGGGAAAGGACACCTCCCACTATCCCAGGTTGCTCCAACCTGGCCTTGGACACTCCCAGGGATCCAGGGGCAGCCACAACTTCTCTGGGAATTCCAGCCCAGTCCCTCCCCTCCCTCCCAACCAGGAATTCCTTCCCCATCTCCCATCTCTCCCTGCCCTCTGGCAGTGAGAAGCCATTCCCTGTGTCCTGGCACTCCATCCCTTGTCCCAAGTCCCTCTCCTGCTCTCCTGGAGCCCCTTTAGGCTTTGGAAGGGTCACACCAGAGCTGGGAGGTGGCAGGGGATTGTCTGAATTTTGGGCTTTCAGCAGGATCTCGGATCCCTTGTCCCGTTCAGCAGAGTGTTGACATTTTCTGCTGGCTGGGGACCTGTGAGGGTTCCTCAGCAGGCAGCCATTGGACAGTGAATGCCCCCCTCCTGCTCCGGGCCTCAGCTTTTAGAGCTGAGCTGACCTCCCATGGTCTGCAATGTCCCTGTGCTCAGTTGGGCTCAGCTGGCCTGCTTGGGTCCCCTCCCAGGCTCTTGCCCTCAGCTAAGGAAGGAATGTCCCAGTGTTGGTGCTGTGCTCAGCAGTGGCCAAACCACCAGTGTGTTCTCAACACCCTTCCAGCTGCCAGTGCAAAGCCCAGCCCTGGGAGGGCTGCTGTGGGGAACTGAACTGCAGCTCAGCCAGACCCAACCCAAATATAGATGGCACATATTCTACAGAATCCATCCTTAGGTGTGGTGCATCTATATTACAAATAACAAGCAATAATAAGGCAAGTGTCCTCCCTAGGGACACACACTTCAGAAAGGAACTTGCACTTGACCCCCCCCTTCAGCTTCGAGCCACCCGGTGCCACAGAGGGGGACAGAGCTCCTGTGGAACATCCTATTCCACTGACACAGAGCAAGGAATAAACCCAAACTATTCCCTGGGTTTGTTCCCTGGGGGTCCCTGCAGCAGCAAGCACAGCCCCACACTGACTGCTCTGGGCTGTGCAGGCATTTGTGCTTCTGCCTGTCTCACACACACACACAAAAGTCTGGTTAGTGCTGCCCTCAGAAACCTCCCCCCGAAATGCTTTTCTGAGCCTCTGGGCTGGACACAGGCACAGCCTGACCTTGAACCCAAAGGAAACAAATTCCATGGCTTTGGTTGGAGCCCATGGATTTAGAGACACATTCTTTGCTGTCTGCAAGTGCAGTGGCCAAATTCAGTTCCAGTTTGTCTTTGGCCTTTCTAATTTTCCCACTACATGACCTCACCACATCCTTGTGTTCTCCCAAGTTTCCTGCCCCTCCTTCCAGAGGTGAGACACTCTCTTTTTTCCCCTGAGTTCCAGCCTGAGTTCTCTCTTTAACCAAGCTGTGCTTTTTGCCCCCTGGCTTGTCTTAGGGCACATGGGCACAGCTCCTGGAGCTTGAAGATTTCCTTCTTAAAGCACCTCCAGCCTTCCTGGACTCTTTTGTTCTTCAGGACTGACTCCCAGGGGACTCCATCCATCATTCTCCCAGGAAAACCAAAGCCTGCCTGCCTGGTGTCCAAGGTGTCAGTTCTGCTGCCCCCTCCTTCCTTCCCCCACAATGGAAAACTCCCTCATTTTGTGTCCCTGTGCCCCAGACGGCTCCGACCACCACCTCCCCCACCAGTCCCAGAATCATGGAATGCTTTGGGTTGGGAGGGACCTTAAAGACCATCTCAGCACCCTCAGAATCAAGAATTCCTTCCTACTATCTCCTCCAACCCTTCCCTCTATCCGTGCGAAGCCACTGCTCCTTGTCCTGTCACTCCAGGCCCTTGTCCAAAGTCTCTCTCCATCTTTCTTGTTGGCTCCCTTCAGGCACTGGAAGACCACAATTAGGTCACCCCAAAACCTTCCCTTCTCCAGCCTGAACAATCCCAGTTTTCTCAGCCTTGAGATATTTCTGAACCTCCCAGAATCAGGGGGCCACTGTGACCCTGCAGGGCCTTATGGCCCCAAAGGGACCCTGTTCCACTGCGGATCCTCACAGAACAAAAGGAACAGCGGGACACTGCGAAACCCTGGGGAATCAGGAGGCCTTTAGGACACTGCAGGGCCTCCTGGAACCAAGGAGCTGTTGGGACACTGTGGAAACTCCTGGAATCAAGGGGCCATTGGGACACTACAAAGCCTCATTGAAACCAAGGAATTCTGAGACTGTGCATCCTCATGGAACCAAGGGGCCACTGGGATATGGGGGGTCATGGGACCAAAGGATTCCTGAGACAGTTTGGAACCCCATGGAATCAAGGGGCCATTGTGACATGGGGGGCCTCCTGGAAGCAAAGGAAACCTGAGAATTTTTGTGGGAACATGTTAAGGCAGCAGCAGCTGCGTTCAGTTAATCAGGATCAAGAAGGAGTGTTTTGGCCTTGACTGGTGTTTTCAATCCAGACAGTGCTGTTTGCCAAAGTGGAAAATCACCTGGAAGGGTCTGCATGGCAGCCTGTGTTTTTCTCTGGTGGCTGAACACAGCCAGCACATGAGGGAGGGGAATGTGTGGGATCAGGGCACTGCTTTGGGGTGATTTGGGAATTCCAGTGGACTAAAAGACAAACCCCAGGTGCTGTTTCCAAAGGAACCCCAATGAAAGGGGGATGCTGGAAAGATGGGCGGACAGGTCCCAAAATGGAACTCTGTGTGTGCAGCCTCATTTTCTCCTTCAGCCCCATCTCTGGTGGCCCTGAGGTGTGACCTGAGCTCTGGGACACTCTCCCAGCACCTGCCACTCAACAGAGGTGGGAAGTGCCGGCATTCATCCCGTGGGAACGGGACAGCGGAGCCCCCGGCACAGGGATCTGCGGAGCCCTGTCGGAACAACGGGGCAGGGAATTTCCCAGGAACACCGACTTTACTGGAAGATTTTGCAACAGGTCTTGAACACAGCAGGACAGAAGGTTATGGATGAGCAATTTCAATTTGGACACCTTGAAAACGCATCTTTTAGACTTGTTGGACGACACCTCTGGGGAGGAGGAGGATGTATTCCCTGCTGTTTGTATCTGCTCTGCTGCTCAGCCTGTTGATGTCCCCGCTGACGGGGCTTTAGGGCCTCTGCTGAGGGCTCTGTCTCCCACCTTGACTCGTGGGAATCTCCCTCCGGTGGGGGGTCTCTCTCCTGCCTTTAATGGTGCTCATTTACCTCCTGTGGGGGTTTTCCACCCCCGTCCTTCCTCACGGCACTTTTGGGAAACGGGGCTGCTTTTGGCTGCGGCCGCGCCGGGGCTGGATGGCTGGAGAATGGACACACAGCCCTGGAACCACTGGATCTCCTGGAGAATTGAAGTGCCTCCAAGGGAAGGGGCACGGCCTGCCTGCCCCTCCTGAGCACCAGCTCCATCTCCTGCTCCTGCCCAGCAGCTTCCAGAAATCCAGGGCTGGGTGTGGATTGAACGCTATGGCAAGGGACAGGATAAAGTTGCTTCATTTCCAGCCTTCGTGTCTCAGTGTTTGTGATCTTGGGAATCCTCACGAACCTGGAACAGTGCCAGATTATCTGCTGTTGTAAGATATGCACATGGAGATTTTTGATATGTGTTTAAATCTTCCTTGAAAATACAACTGATAGAAAACAATGGGAAATAAAAGAAAAAAGGAAAAAAAGGAAAACAAAGAAAATTAAAAAAAAAGGAAGAAAAAAGAGAAAAAGAAGAAAAAAAAGAGAAAAAAGAAAGAAAAAACAGGAAAAAATGAGGAAAAAGGAGAAAAAAAGAAAGAAAAAACAGAAAAGAAAGAAAAAAGAAAGAAAAAAGAAAAAAAGGAGAAAAAAGGAAAGAAGAAAGAAAAAAGAAAGAGAAAAAAGAAGCAGAAAGAAAACCAAAAAACCATAAATGTGGTCTTATCACTTGTGCCTATCCCAAGTGCAAGAAATGAGTGCTCTGTATTAAAAACCGTACTTTGAAAACAAAAAAGGGTGAACGTGACACCCCAAGTAAATCATCATCATCATCACAAACCTGTATTTACCCTTAGTTTTTTGAATATGAATCAGCAAGTATTGAACAAAACCCCACAAGAAGACAAGAAGTCCTCTCGAGTGCTCAGTGTGGGGAAGGGCTGTGCTTGTCTTCTGTCTCCCACAGGACCCTGCTGGCTTCCAGCCCCTCTGATGGAACCTTATCCTGAGCAGACCCAGCCCACAATCTGATCCTGCAGATGCAGAGACTGTCCCTCAGGAATCCCGGGAGCAGGCAGGGAATGCTGAGCACAGCAAGCCCTGCCCGCATGTCCCATTGGGAAGACACTGTTCTAGGGGGAATTCACTGGGTCTACCAACTCTTCCTGACTGGTTAATGACTCAGCCATGGTGTGTCCCTGTCACTCAGATGCCTTCTTGGCCACACCTGATGTTGTGATTCGTGTGACTGACAATACCTTTAACACCCCTGTAAGTAATCCTTGTTATTTGAGTTGTGTCACAGCTCAAAACGTGCCTGCCCTCCATTTGTCATTAATAATTCCCGTGGGCAGAAGAGCTCCTGCTGCACTGGCCATTCAGTGCAGGCCATGCCTGCAGTGCCAGTGGATGGGCACTGTGGCAGCACCAGGAGCAGGGGGTTCAGAATCTGTCTGGTTTCAATATTCCAAGTCCTCTGGAAGCGCCTGGGACAAGCCCCAAGACAAGGAGCCCGGGTCCTGGCCCTCTTGGCCGTGAACTCTGCGTGTCCAAACAGAACAGGGGCAGAGGTGGGACCAAGCGGAGTCACTCTGCACCTGCCCTGAGTTCACGGGAATGCAAAGGGAGGATGGACCTTGGCTGAGTGCTTGGAGAGAGAGAAGGCTGTTTCTCCAAGTGGAAATGCTCTTTAACCAGCCTGCATGACCAGCCCGTGTTTTTCTCTGGTGGCTGAACAGCCAGCACATGAGGGGAGGGGAATGTGTGTGATCAGGGCACTGCTTTGGGAATTCCGATGGACTGAAAGACAAACACCAGGTGCTGCTCACGAGAGAACAGGAATAAAAGGGGACACCGAAAAGTGTCAGGGGACAAGTCCCAAAATGGAACTCTGGATGTGCAGCCTCATTTCTCCTTCAGCACCTACAGGAGAGGGGGCAAAAAGTGGGGGTTGGGACCCCAAAACTATTCGGGGGGGAAATTGGGGATTGAGGGGACAGTGGGAGAGTAGAAGGAACAGGGAGAGGGGTGGAAAAGGGGGGGTGGTCTGGTGGGTCCAACGGTTGGGAAAGGGGGGTGGCCCCCCTGAGCTCCCAACTTACTGTGGGGTGCTGGGGGCTGCTGGATCCAATCTCAGCCTTGCATTGTGCCAACAGTTGAAGTTTAGAGGAATTACAGAGGTGTGACTGAATCAATTTTGTCCCCCGAGTTTAATGATGACAAATCAGATCTATTGATAGAAAATGAATTATTTAGAGTTACAAATCATCAGATAAAAGATCTTCATCTAAATTATTTACTGCACAACATACACACAACACCTACCAGTAGTACAGGATAAGATAGGACAGGGCACTACACTAAAGCAATTGTTGAAGCAATTCTACTGAAGGTGGCAAACAAGCAAGAATTCTTAATTAGAGATGGATGGAACTCCCCCAGAGCAGCGCTCGTGGGGAGATCTCTGCTCTCAACCTCCAGCAGTGACCTTGGGGGGTCCCCAGCCAAGGCAGGAATCTCCACACACCCCCAAGAAGGGTTCTGTTGGAAGAACCTGCCCCTGGGAAAGGGGACTGGCCCTTTCTGGTAGAAACCGAGGGACTGACAGTCCTTGGACTCCAGGGGTTCCCTCACCATCAGGGGCTTCATTTGGGGTGAAACCAGTCTGGGGTCCAACATCTCCTGCCTTGTCCCGGCCCCCTCTCAGCTCAGCACTGACCCCTTTGCAAATGGGGCATTGTCTTGGGGCCATTGCAGGGGGGATGTCCTGCCCCAGTGTCCCAGTGTTCCTTTAATTGCCAGAGGCCCTGCAGTGTCCCAGTGGCCCCTTGATTCCATGACCTTCTGAAACACCTCAGGCTTCCTTTGGTTCCATGAGGCCCCCCTGTCACAAAGGCCCCTGGATTCCATGAATTCCGCAGTGTACAAGGTTCCTTTTTTTCCATAGGGCCCTGCAGTGTCCCAATTGTGCCTTGACTCCAGGAGTATCCAAATTCTCCCAGGGTTCCTTTGGTTTCAGGAGGTCCCGCAGTGTCCCAGCGGCCCCTTCATTCCAGGCAGGCCCAGGGAGACGAAGGCAAAGACGGAGCCCCGACCCCCGTCAGCATCTTGGGGGGGCGGGGGGGCAGGACCCGGGAAACGGCGGCGGCTGCTGGGAAGGGACTGGGATGGACTGGGATGGACTGGGATGGACTGGGATGGACTGGGACAGACTGGGACAGACTGGGATGGACTGGGTTGGACTGGGACAGACTGGGACGGACTGGAATGGACTGGGATGGACTGGGATGGACAGGGATGAATGGGACTGTCTGTGATGGACTGGGATGGACTGGGATGGAATGGGATGCTCTGGGACAGACTGGAATGGACTGAGATGGGCTGGGACAGACTGGAATGGATCGGGACACCAGGATACACCGGGACCAGGACTGGGACCCAGCAGGACCCCCCGGGAGCAGGATCTGAGCACACTGGGACCCTCCAGGACCAGAACTGGGGCAACAGGGATCATACTGGGAGCAACTGGGACCACACTGAGGGCTACTGGGAGCAACTGGAGGCCACATAGGATATAGTGGAAGTGCCTTGGAGTCACTGGGATCATACTGGTGGAAACTGGAATGTTACTGGGGCATCTGGGAGTGACTGGGAAGGACTATGAGCATGCTGAGGGCTCTACTGGAATATACTGGGAGTGTCTGCAACCATGGTGGGGGTAACTGGGACTGTACTGGGAGTGACTGGGACTACATGAAGGGGAATTAGGACCAGGCTGGGGGCAACTGGAAGGAACTGAGTGACTGGATCTACAATAGAAGCAACTGGGATTGACTGGGACTGTCAGGAGGGAGGACTGGGATCATACTTGGAAGTGACTGGATCTGTGCTAGGGGTAACTGGGAGCAACTGGGACCATACTGGGATCACAGTGGGAGAAGCTTGGCCCATGCTGGGAGCAACTGAGACCACACTGAGGGTGACTGGGGTCATACTGGGATCATATCAAGAGTGAGTGGGATCATGCTGGAGGTGATTGGGATCATCCTGGGAGCAACTGGAAGTGCACTGGGGATGACTGGAAGTGGCTGTGAGCAACTGGGATCATGCTGGAAGCTTCTGGGGGCAACTGGGAATGAGTGGGACCACATGGAGGAAACTGGGAGCAACTGGGAGAGACCAGGAGTGACTGGGATCATCCTGGGACTGACTGGGTGCTGAATCCCAAAAATCGGTCCGAGAAACTGCTCAGAGACTTTTTTCTCTTTAAGCAGCCAGGTATTTGTTTATTCAACGTTGGGAGCAAGCCAGCTCGCGCTGGACAAACTTGCTCCAAGGCTTCACACAAAATCAGCATTTTTATACAATCTTCAGCTGGGATTAAATGCATATTCAAGTGATTCCAACATCTCTCTCTGCAGATTAAGAATAGGCGGAGTATAGGTGGAGCTCAGGCGGGGCTTGGGGCGGTGCTTCTCTTGGCCCTCAATCCTGAGGGGACTTCCACTCTTCCTCCATGGCTCTGGGGGCTTCAACTCCTCTTCCTCAGCTTGACCTTCCTTCTCTTCCATTGTTCTTGACCCGCTCCCTGAAGCTTGGAAAAAGCCCTGGCTCCCGGCCTATTCCTCCTATTCCAATGTCTCCCTGATCCTGCTGTCTCTCTAATTTATCCCCTCTAGGCCTAGGACATGTTCCTGTACTATTCTCTCAAGCTTTGCTCCAGTCAGTAGAACAGAACGAGCACAGATGGTCTTGGATGTTGGGAGCTTGTTAGCAGGCCCAAATTTCTTCGTGAACTCTTTTGGGCCTGGCCTCCTGTTTCACCAGGGACACAGCCCGGGCCCGGGGGTTCCCATTCCCATTCCACGGGTTTGCATTCCTGTTCCAGGTGTTCCCATCCCATTCTAGTTTTTCCCATCCCATTCCAGGTGTCCCCATTCCCATTCCAGGAGTTCCCATTCCCATTCCAGGAATTCCCATTCCCATTCCACGGGTTTGCATTCCTGTTCCACGTGTTCCAATTTCCTTTCCAGGTGTTCCAATTTCCTTTCCAGGTGTTCCATCCCATTCCAGGTGTCCCCATTCCCATTCCTATTGTCCCTCCTCCCATTCCTGGTGTTCCCATCCCACTTCTGTTTTCCCCATTCCCAGTTCTTGGTGTCTCCATTCCCATTCCTATTGTCTCCATTCCCATTCCTATTGTCCCCATTCCCATTCCAGGTATTCCCATCCCACCTCTGTTTTCCCTATTCCCATTCCAGGTGTCCCCATTCAAATCCCAGATGTTCCCATTCCCATTCCTGGTGTCCCCAACCTGCTCCCAATGTTCCCATTCCCAATCTTCCCATTCCCAGCCCAGGTGACCCCATTCCCATTCCTGATGTCCCCATTCCCATTCCAGGTGTCCCCATTCCCATTCCAGGTGTTCCCATTCCAGGTGTCTCCATTCCAATTCCAGGTGTTCCCATTCCAGGTTTCTCCATTCCAATTCCAGGTGTTCCCATTTCCATTCCTGGTGTCCCCATTCCAATTCCAGGTGTTCCCATTCCAGGTGTCTCCATTTCAATTCCAGGTGTTCCCATTCCAGGTGTCTCCATTCCAATTCCAGGTATTCCCATTCCAGGTGTCTCCATTTCAATTCCAGGTGTTCCCGTTCCCATTCCTGGTGTCCCCATTCCCATTCCAGGTGTCTCCATTCCCATTCCAGGTGTTCCCATTCCAGGTGTCTGCATTTCAATTCCAGGTGTTCCCATTTCCATTCCTGGTGTCCCCATTCCCATTCCAGGTGTCTCCATTCCAATTCCAGGTGTTCCCATTCCAGGTGTCTCCATTCCAATTGTATTCCCATTCCAGTTGTCTCCATTTCAATTCCAGGTGTTCCCATTTCCATTCCTGGTGTCCCCATTTCCATTCCTGGTGTCCCCATTTCCATTCCAGGTGTTCCCATTCCAGGTGTCTCCATTCCCATTCCAGGTGTTCCCTCCCCATTCCACGTGTCCCCATTCCCATTCCTTCTGCCCCCATTCCCATTCCTAGTGTCCCCAGTCTGTTCCCAATGTCCCCATTCCAATTCCAGGTCTTCCCATTTCCATTCCTGGTGTTCCCATCCCATTGCTGTTGTCCCAATCCCATTCTTTATGTCTCCATTCCCATTGCAGGCATTCTCATTCCCTTTCCAGGTGTTCCATCCCATTCCAGGTGTCACCGCTGACGTTTCCCCTGCTGGTTTACCATTAAACCAGCACACCAGGTCTGTGCCCAACGGGGGTCCCTGTGGATCATCCAACGCGGGTCCTCCCATGGCTGATGGAGTTGGAGCAGCGGCCGAAGCTCTTCCCGCAGTCGGGGCACTCGGGGCTTCCATTACTGGTGGGTCCGTGGGTGGGAGGTCAAGGAAGAGCTCTGCCTGAAGCTCTTCCCACAATCCCGACAGTTGTAGGGCCTCTCCCTGATGTGGAGGCGACGGTGGGTGTAGAGGGTGGAGCTGTCCCACATTCCCTACACGTGTAGGGCTGTTCCCCAGTGTGGATGTGCTGGGGGCTGAGCAGCTTGGGGCTTGTGCTGAAGCTCTTCCCACATTCCAAGCACTTGTAGGGCCATTCCCTGGTGTGGATGCAACGGTGTTTGCAAAGGCTGGAGTTGTCCCTGAAGCTCTTCCCACACTCCGCACACGTGTAGGGCCTTCCCCACTGTGGATCATCTGGTGTCGGAGCAGGTGGGAGATCTGCCTGAAGCTCTTCCCACACTCCGCACACGTGTAGGGCCGTTCCCCACTGTGGATGCGACGGTGGTTGCGGAGGGTGGAGCTGAGCCTGAAGCTCTTCCCACATTCCTCACACTTGTAGGGCCGTTCCCCACTGTGGATGCGTCGATGATTGTGGAGGGTGGAGCTCTTCCTGAAGCTCTTCCCGCACTCCGCACACGTGTAGGGCTGTTTCCCACTGTGGATGCGACGGTGGTTGCGGAGGGTGGAGCGGTCACTGAAGCTCTTCCCACACTCCCCACACGTGTAGGGCCGTTCCCCACTGTGGATCATCTGGTGTCGGAGCAGGTCGGAGATCTGATTGAAGCTCTTCCCACATTCCTCACACATGTAGGGCCTTTCCCCACTGTGGATCATCTGATGTCGGAGCAGGTTGGAGATCTGAGTGAAGCTTTTCCCACATTCCTCACACATGTAGGGCCTTTCCCCACTGTGGATCATCTGGTGTTGGAGCAGGTTGGAGCTCTGATTGAAGCTCTTCCCACGCTCCCCACATGTGTAGGGCCGTTCCCCAGTGTGGATGTGCTGGTGCCTCTGGAGGTTGGTTCTCCTGCTGAAGCTCTTCCCACATTCCAAACACCTGAAGGGCTTTTCCCTGCTGGGAGGCTGCTCAGGGACCACCAGCTCGCAGCTCCGCCTCAAGCTCCGGCCGCCTTCCCGGCACACGCTGGCTCTTTCCTCCTCACAGCCCCCTGGGCTGGCTTTGCAGCCCCTCCTGCGGGGGCATCTCCGGCCCTTTTCCTCCCCGCTGCCTTCCTGCGCCGGGGAGCCCTTCAAAACGGCCTCTCCCACCAGGCTCTGCCGCCGGGATTTGTCCTCCGCGCTCTCCGGCCTCACCTCGGGGCCTGGGGCAGGAAGCAACAAGGACACGCAGGGGATTTACCTTCGGCCCACAGGGAAGCCCAAGGACATCCCCCCAACTCCGGCCCCGGCAGGACGGCCACAAAAGACAAAAGACCGACCCAAAGGGGCACTGACTTCCTCCTCACCTGCCTGGGGGGCCCGCGGCATCTTCCTCTTCCTCGCAACCTCCCCCTCCATCCGCTCAAGCTTTGGGAAGCAGAAATCCTGATGGGGGGGAAAACAAGGGGTGAGCGCGTTGCCTTGGGGGTTCCTCCTGCCCAAGTCCAGCTCTAGGACTCACCGGGCATCTTGTGTCCATAAAAACCCCCAAAACACCAACATTCAACCCAAAAACCCCTCCCAGAATTCCCCCTCTCTGCTCTCTGGGGTTAGGGGGGTCCCCCCTGTCTGGCCTGATGGCTCTTCTGCCTGCATTGGGGGTCCCCCTTCTCCGGACTGCCGGGGGTCCCGCAGCTCCGGGGGGTTCCCACTCGCCGGGGTCCCCTTTAGTGTTGCCAGGGGGGTCCCAGGGCTCACTTCTCCCCACTCTGCCTCCCGGGGCCGGCCGGCCCTCCTCTCTCGCCTCGCAAACCTCTTGGCGCTCTCGGCTCCCACCCCGCCTCAAGGCCCCCCCTCCTCTCCACACTCCAAGGCCTTCCCCCTCTCCGGGACCCCCGCTTAAGGGGCCCGGCGCTCCCTCTCTGCTCCCCCCCCTCCAGCATTCCGGGGGTCCCCCAGCTCCGGGATCGCCCCTCTCCGCTCTCCCCACTCCGCGGCTACCGGGGTTCCCCCCCGGCTCTCACGGGGGGCCCCCAAACCGCTCTCGCCCCCCCCGCCATTGCCGAGCCACTGCCAGGACCTTTGGGCTGCTCTTCTTTGTGCTCCCGCTCGGCTCCTCCCTCGGCTGGGCCGCCGCTTTTGGCGGGTTTCCTCCTCCGGGATCCACCCCCTGCAGCCCTTCCCCCCCTGGCCCAGCCCCCTTGGGCACCCCTTGGGCCCCCCTTGGACCCCCCTTGGGCCCCCCTTGGGCCCCCCTTGGACCCCCCTTGGACCCCCCTTGGGCCCCCCTTGGGCCCCCCTTGCTCAATAAGTCTGATTATACAGACAAGCAATTGGTTTTAATCCACAAAACCCAAATGTAGAACCCAGCACCCTGGGCCATGAACAAAGTGCTGTTCCTTGGCCCCCCCCCGAGTCCAAAGTAAAGAGAGGGGGGAAAAAAACCTGCTGGTGGGAGAGCTGTTGCAGTCTGGTCAAAGTGGTGGTTGCAGTCCAGTTGAGGGGGGTGGTCTCAGGCTGGTTGAGAGCGGTGAGCTGCAGTCCTCCTCTGGATCCCACGAGTGGTAAAAGGGTTCTGAAACTCCAGGTTTATATATTCTCCAGTTCAGGCAGGAATGCCCAGTCCTCCCCTCACAGCGGGCAATTCCATAAAAGGATGCTTAGTCCTTCCCTAAGAGCGGGGAATTCCATAAAAGGATGCTCAATTCGTTCCTTCAGAGCAGGGAATTCCATAAAAGGGTATGAGGACAGGAACACCCCCCCACCTCGCAGGCCCCCCCCTCTTCCCCCCCCCCCGACAACAGTTCCTGGGAAAATGGCATGGAAGGCCATAGAATCCACAGTTTTGGGCTACACCCATCCAGTGAGGAATCGGTCCCAGCTGTTCTAACTAGGAGAGAATTCCAGAGTGAGATCAGGTGGAATTGTGGACTGGGATCAGGGCTGGATTCTGGAGTGGGATTGGGATGGGATTGGGGTGGGATGGACGGAGCAGGATCAGGAGGGAATCCGGAGCAGTTCCTACCCTCTCTGGGCTCCACAGCCAGATCCATCCCCTGGGATGGGAACAGGGACATGGTGACTCCTTTCCCTGCTCTCATCCCAGCAGGAATCACAGCCTGAGTGATCCCGGAGCTGGATCCACCCCTTCCCTCTCCCTGCGGAAAGGCAGGAGCTGCTGGCAGAGCTCATCCCGCTGCTCCCACCCACCCCGGTCCCCCTGCGGCTCTTCCCGATGGATCAACTTCCTGCTTTTTCCCGTGTGAAACCCAGGACCACAATTATTCTGGAGGCTTTAATTTGGGTGTGAAAATCTCCTGCTTTGGGCAATAAATCCTGGCTCCCTCCTCCGGCATCCGGCAGTTCCTCTGTGGGAACCAGGAATGGGAATGGGGACAGGGGGGAGTGGGATGGGGACATTGGGGACAGGGATGGGGACACTGGGAGCAGGTTGGGGACAGCAGGAATGGGAATGGGAACTCCAGGAATGGGAATGGGGACATTGGGAGCAGGTTGGAGTCACCAGGAATGGGAATTGGGATACGGGGAATGGGAATGGGAACATGGGAGACCAGGATAGGGATAGTGGGGACAGGAATGGGGACATTGGGAGCAGGTTGGCACAGCAGGAAGTGGGAATGGGGAGAGGGATGGGAACCCCAGGAATGGGAATGGGGACAGGGATGGGAACGTGTCTCTCCAGGAGTTGGTTCAATACAAAGGTCGGTCCCTGGCTCGAGGCCACGGGAAGCCCCTTCTTTGGGAATGTCTGGGAAGCAGGTGTCAGAGTTTTGAAAAGAGGTGTTGGAATTCTTCCTCAGTGTCCCCCCCATTGCCATCTGTGTCTCCCGGGATGGGGTGGGTTGGAGCGGAGCCGCAGGCGCTGGGCAGGGGCAGTGGGGGGAGGGCGGCTCTCGGGGACACCGCGGTGGCCGCGGGGAGGGCGGGGGGTCCTTTGTTCGGGGGCTTTTAAGGTTTGTCCGGGACCGGACAGAGCGGGAGCTGGTTTTGGCCACCTTGTTCTCTTTTCCTGAGAGGAAGATTTTTCCCACCGGGACACCTCGTGGAGAGCGACCGAGAGAGAGAGAGAGAGAGAGAGAGAGAGAGAGAGAGAGAGAGAGCCCGACCCATCTGGGAGCGAGGTGTTCTGCTGGCTGCGAGCACACGGGGCTGCGAGAGCTTTGAACTGCCGGGACAGTTTCTCCCCCCCACCTGGGACTCTGTTTGGTTTCTTCTGAAAGTTTTTGGTTGCACCATTTGTTGTTTATTTAGATTTTGTTAATAAAAAGCTGTTTCTTTTCCTTTTCCACACTTCCACCTGAAGTCTCTTAGTTTAACAAGGTTACAACTTAGAAATTAAGATCCTGTGCCCTCAGGGGGAGGAGGAGGAAAGGAGACCAAGAGGTACCGTGGCCACTCAAACTGCAGAGGAACAACCTGTGCCAGTAGCAGTTGCCCTCTACAGAAGAAATCCAAGACCAAATGAGCTCAGTTAGTGAGGGATGAAGGGGAAGCAGAGCCCTCAGAACAGGAGCAAGAGGCAGGGCCAGAGATAATCACCAGATCCCCATCCCCAGATGAGCTGTGAGAGATATGAAAAGATTTCAGTCTCCAGCTGGGAGAGCCCCAGCTGACTTGGCTGCTCCAGCGCTGGGATATCATGGCCCAGCATATGGAACTAGGTGGGAGTGCAGCCAAGCAACTGGAATCCCTGTCCTGGGATTCTGGGATTTACCAGGGGATTGGGAAGAGGACAGAGAGGGGATGAGAGCCGTGTACAGGCTTGAGAATTGCCAGGAGGGCTTTTGAAAGGAGCGTAGGGGAAAGGGATGTTTTAGAACAAGGCCCTTAGGAGAGGGAAGCGGAGAGGCTGAGTTTTGACCCCAGCACAGAGATGTGCAGGGCAGAGCAGAGAATATGCCCACATAAGATTCTTGTGCGTCCGTCTTTGCAGTTCTGACAGGCACTTCTTGTCACAGCCTGTCCTCTCCATTCCAGAATAGGCCCTGGCAACCAAAGAACCAACACCCCACACCACAGTGCAGACCAACCCATGTGCTTTGGGCCCTTTTGTTGTCCTATCCATTCTGGCCTATCCTCTCCATTCTGGAATAGCCTCTGGAAACCAAAGAACCAAGCCCCCACCATGTGACAGTTCAACCCCATCCGTGTGCCAAGGGCTCCTTTGTGCTGTCACAGCCTGTCCTCTCCATTCCAGAATGGGCCCTGGCAACCAAAGAACCAACGCCCTACAACCCCAAAGTGAAGCCCCACCTTTGTGCCATGGGCCCTCTTGTGATGTCACGGCCTATCCCCTCCATTCCAGAATGGCTGCTGGAAACCAAAACACCAATGTCTCACAGCCCCTAGTGCAGCCCAACCCCTGTGCCATGGGCCCCTTTGTGATGTCACAGCCTGTCCTCTCCATTCTGGAATAGCCCCTGGCAACCAAAGAACCAACACCTCACACCCCCACAGTGCAGCCCCACCCGTCTGCCACGGGACTCTTTGGGATGTCACGGCCTTTCCCCCAGGAAAGAAAGCCTGGAACCTTCGGGTTTCAGATGCAGTTGGGGGGCCACCCTGGGCACTCCATGGGCAGCAAGAGCTTTCTGTGCTGGCACTTTTTGTCTGGCAGGAATCTTCAGCTGTGTTCAGTTTGGGCAGTCAGAGCTTTCTGGGATCTCTTCTCTTGGGAATTGGGAAGACAGACCCGCTCCCATGTTTAACACCTCAGGCAAAACCACCCTTTGAACACCTTTCCCAACCCTCCCCAACCTTTCCCAAAGCCCAGATTTTACAGGTGTCCTGTAATTCTGGCCCAATCTCACCCAAGCCCACAAACCAGGACAGAAACCTCTCAGCCTCATGCTGTGTCCTTCCCATTGCTGTGCCTCATGTGCAGGCAAAAGGCCTTAAAATCAAGGACCCAAAATTCATGGCCTGTTCTTTTACCCAGAAAAGAAGGTGTGGTGAACTCTCCAGACCAGGGAATTGGAAGATCACCGCAAAACTCCTTTGGTACACGCTGCAGGGCCAACGATTCCTCTGCTCTGCCCTGTCGGCGCTGCTTTGTC
>NW_024103544.1:30490-36049 GCF_003945595.2 Pipra filicauda | reverse complement strand
TTTCCACAGTACATTGAGGGGAAACAGGGCCATTTCTTCATCTGCTGAAGGGATGAGAAGAGGGGGAGCAGGTGCTGTGGCCCCAGAGCTTCTCTCTGCTTTGGGGACACTTCTGTGTTTTCCTCTGTCCATTGAATTCCCAACAAAGAAGGAAAAAGCTACAGGAACTCCAGTCTGGAGTGCTCAGGACATGTGGAAGCAGGGGAATTTTTCTTCCCAGCTGGGATTGAGAGTGCAATTTCACACTCCTTTGGAGAGCATTAACTGAGACATCCCATTTCTGCCCAGGGATCTTCCAGGGGGAACTCAATCCGGGCTCTGGGCAGGTCCCTGCAGGGGCAGCAGCTTCCTCTGCACATTTGAGGGGATAAAGCTGCTCTAAACCTGCACTCCAACCACTCCACAGCAATTTAGGACCTCTGAGGACAGTTCCCCACTGTTTCCACCCCAGCAGAGACCTGAACACATCCCATGGGCACTGTGTGACCACCCCTGGCATTAATGAGGACACTGACTGTAAAGACACTTGTCTACCTGTAAACCTCCACTTTCTTTGCTACTATACAGCAATAACATTTTCTATTCATATTGCAGCTACAGACTTAACAAATAGAATTGCATATATTGTGCTTTAGAAATTAAAATGCACTCCAAAGTCAGGCAATGCTAAACAATGAAAGTCTTGAACCCTCCCCCCCAAACCAGCCCCACTTTCTGGTTTCAGAACCAGCCCACTTCCTCACTCTCTTCACAAAGGGAGAAACCTCATGTTTCCACCTCTGAAACAAAAACTCCCTCCCCAAAAGTGATCAGAAAGAGTCTACTTAGGCACTACTGCAAATGGAAGTTGTCTAATAACCATTCCTTCTAACTCAGGAAGGGGAGGAGGTGAAGAAAATCACAACAAATGTTTGGAATCCTTCCTCTTCGACGTCTTCTCTTCCCTATCTGACACTCTGGGACATGTGCAGGGGGGTCAGCATCTCTTCATAGATGGCTCCTTTCACATCAGAGCCCCTCAAATTGGCTTCCTGGAGGTCACAACCTGATAGGTCACAATTCGGAAGGGGAAAAGAAAAAGAAGTGTCAATGGAATGCACCCAGAACTCTGTTCAAAGCTTTACTGGAAGTCCATTTATCTGAACTCCATTGTAGGCTGAAGCTGGAGAGGTCAGCCAAAAGCCAGCAATCCCCCAAATTCCCAGCTGACTAGAGGAGAGAAAGGAACAGGATGGAAAATGAATCCCAACTCACTTCCCAATCAGTTCCTGCCAACGTTGCTCCCCTGAGGTTACAGTTCTTTAGTTTGGCATTTTTCACCTTTGCAACTCGGAGGGTAATTCCTGTCATCTGACTGCCCTCCATGGCCACTCCTTTCAGGCTGGCACCTGGAACACACACAGAAAGGAGTTCTGTGAGGAAAACCAGGCAGAAACACAGCAGCTCCACACTGGTGCTGCCTCAGAGCTGTGTGAATTGGAGGAGGACGAGGGGATTTGGGGCTGAGATGGTCACAGACTCAGTGCAGCCCTTGTGGGCCCTTCTCAGGGTTGGACAAACCACAGCTGGACCTTTTCTGGGCCATGGAAATGCACAAACACAGGCTTCAGTTGGCACAGATTGACAAGGCAAAAGCTTCTCACCTTCCAGATTAGCTTGAAGGCCTGATGGGTCCTCAGAGTCGCAGCCTTTCAGGGACGCTCCCCCTGCGCTGGAGCGCAGCATCTTCACCCCTGGCAGGTTGGCACACTGGCACAGACAGGAGTCACTGAGGGCCGGAAGAACAACACCAAAGACAGTCAAGAAGACAGTTTTAATTTCTGCTTTGGGAGTCAATCCCATCAAATCATTACTGGGAGGAAGTGTAAAAGCTTTGGGAACCACAACAACTCTAGAATATATTTAAGAACTCGATATTTTACACCGCTCTGTTTGTTCCAGCTGCTCTCTGTTAACACAAGCCCAGCCCTCCCAAGCTGCAGCAGCTCTTCCATCCAGCACAGAGCCTGACAGGTCAGCCCTCCCCAGGCTGGCACAGCACAGGTTGGCACGGGCCAGGTTGCAGTGGCTCAGATTGGCCACCTTGAAGTTGATGCAGCAAAGATCCAGGTGGGAAAGATCCGCTCCACTGAAACTGAGACCCTGGAAATCCCGAGGAATAAACCCCCCAAAAGGGTTACAGAGGGGAAGGGGTAGGTCTGGACACAAAGTTAACATCATTGTGTAGATATGTGTATGTTAATATTTACAAAGTATATGTATAAATATATGGATAGAAATGTATTAAAATATATGCTGTCTATAAATATACACAGATACAAGATAGATACAGACACACACAGGGCCTGGGAGGAGCTGAAGACACCCCACCAGGGAAGGGGGCTTATAAAAAGGAGGGAGAGGGACTTTTTCTATGGGCCTGGAGGGACAGGACAAGGGGCAATGGTTTTTCAACTGAAAGAGGGCAGGGTTAGATGGGAGACTGGGAAGAAATCCTTCCCTGGGAGGGTGGGGAGGGGCAGGGATGGAATTCCCAGAGAACCTGTGGCTGCCCCTGGATCCCTGCAAGTTTCCAAGGACAGGCTGGATCAACCTGCTCTAGTGGAAGGTGTCCCTGCCCATGGCAGGGGGTGGAATGAGAAGACCTTTAAGGTCCCTTCCAACCCAAACCAGTCCATGATTCTATACAGACAAATACACACAAGACCATTTATTCTACTACTTAAGACTAATGAAATCTAAATGCAAAGCTCTCAAAAATTGTCTTTGGTTCATTTTACATTTCAACAAACTGCTCCTCCAGGAAAGCTTCCCCCTAAAGCAGGAATGCAGCCCAAACCACCCTGGAATTCCAAGTCAAGGTCACTGTGCCACAGCTCAGAATCCAAACTCAGTTCAAGAGAACACATTGTTTGCATTTCACGTTGCCACATTCCAGCACCAGGCACCAACACTCCAGAGAGGGACAGCACAAGGGGCAGTGGGTTTAATAGAAAAGAGGGAGGTTTAGAGGAGATGTTGGGAAGAAATCCCCAGAATTTTGTTAGAAAGAGAAATGTGTTCTCACCTGACAGCGCAGCTCGGACTTGGGGGGTGTTGCCAGCAGGAACCGGACAAACTCCTTCTGAGAGGTGGAACAGTGATCCTCAGCTGGCTGGGAATTCTGTTGGGAATGTTGTTCAACAGCTGACACAGACAGCACTAAATTACACATCCCCTGCAAGGGCAGGGCAGGTGCATTCAGGTCTTCAAACAAATTACCTTCATGGCTATTTCCAGGTGTTTGATTAGTGAATCAACACCAAAAAACGTGGCTTCCTACAGGACACCTGGAAACAAAGAGTTTGTTATTTCCAGGGAACTGTGAATCCAGAAATCACCCTTCTCCCTGCTGGAGAACAACCACAGCCATTGTATTAGATGTAACTGGGCAGAGGAAAAGCTTGCTTGCAGCTAAAAGGAAAAAAATCACTCAGCCAGGCTGTTTGCAACACCAGCATTGGGTTAAAGGTGTCAGCTCCAGAATTCCAGCCAGACATGACTCCAGGATGGACAACTTTTAATGCTCCCAAGATAAACAAAGAGCCTGTTTTCATTAAATGAAGCAATACCTTCATTAAATCAAGCAATACCTTCATTAAATCAAGCAATACCTTCATTAAATCAAGCAACGTGGAGCTGCAACGCTTGAGAATAGATCCCGAGGAAATAAACTCCAAAGAAAACTACAGAGATGAGCACACAAAGGTCCCTCTGGCTTCACCTGGAGGGCAAAGCTTAACTCCCAAAGAGGAATAATTCACATGTCTAACAGGTAATACCTACCTGGCAAATTAATGCCATCATTTACAATGAGCTGTCCGTGACGTAAATAGTTCAAAATGGGCTGTGGTCAGTTAGGAATGCTCCTCTATGATCCTGCTTGTTCCCCCAAGCATCTCTTTCCACAACAGATATATATATATATATATGTATGTATACATATATATAATTAAATTGGATCTATTAATATATAGAATTAAAATTGATCTATTAATAGAAGACCATTTGCTTCACTTGCAGAGTTTTATTACCAAAGGTGGCGGGACGTGAAAATTCCACGTGTGAAAGGGTGTTTAATAAAGGAGGGAAAAAAGGAGTGTATGTGTGTGGGGAAATCACCTTAAAATGAACTTGTTGCTGCTCTAAATAACTAAAATATTTTATCAAATGCATAAGAATTAAAGCAGCACTAAGGTTTGAGTCTGACTGTCTCCCAAAGGCTGCCCCGGGCAGTGTTTGCTCGTGGATTCTCCTGAGGAAACTGAGCAACAATAACGTGAAAACCTAAAATCAATCAAACAAACAAACAAAAAAGGACCCAAAATACTAACTGTGGAGGGAAGTTGTATTTTCACTTTGTGAGATAATAAACAGGTGGGCAACAGAGAAATAAAGAATTATTAAAAGAATAATTCTATCTTCTGCTTTGGTACTTTAATATACTTCTGATATTTTAGATTCCTTAGCTTGACAGTGCCTTTGGCCTACGTTGCTAATTTATTACTTGAAAAAAATAAAGTTTATTTCAATATACTCCCCTTTATCTTTAAACATGTGGGCCAACCTGCTGTCAGGTTCTTTGTTAACCAAAGTGCTTCTAGAAAACAAAGGTAGAGCAATTTCATTTTTACTTCATATAAAAAGTGTTTACAAATTGATTTCTTGCAAAACTGTGGTGGTGAACACAAAATACAGAGAAAGTGGCAGAAGTCAAAGACCTCCTACTTCATAAGAAGTTATTTTTCAAGCTCTTTTGCTGCACTGAAATCAATTCCCCCAAATAAGGAGCAAATCCCGATTAAGGATCAAATCCTGACTAAGGATCAGATCTTAATTAACAGCCAGATCCTAATTAATGATGGGACCCTAATTAGGGCTGGTAGGTGGGGCCTGGGGGGGTTCATCACCTTTGAAGCAGGTGATGAAGTTCTTCACTTTGGTGTCATCCAGGAAAAGCTGCAGAAAAGAGGGAAAAAGCCTCAAAACACTCAGGTCTATCCTGGGATCCGTTTGGGATCTGTTGAGATTAATTTGGGATCCATTTAGAATCTGCCTAGGGTGTATCCTGAGTCTGTTTGGGGCCTGTTTGAGGTCCATCCAGGATCCATCTGGGATCTCCCAGGGATCCATTTGGGATCTGCCCCACCCCTATAAACACCCAGATCCGTACAGCCGCCCCCCCCATATGGACACCCCCACTCCTATAGACACCCAGACCCCTATAGCCCCCCACCCCTATAGACCCTGAACTCCCCTTTAGACACCTCCACACCCCTATAGACACCCAGACCCCCCCCCAGCACCTCCCCAAGACCCTCAGACCCCCTATACCCCCCCTATAGACCCCACTCGCCCCTACAGCCACCCTCACACCCCTATAGACACCCCCACACCCCTGTAGACATGCAGACTCCCCCATAGATCCCATTCACCCCTATAGACACCCCCACACCTCACAGACCCTCCACACCCCATATATCCCCCTATAGCCACCCCTACAGACCCACCCCATAGTCA
>NW_024103544.1:0-29149 GCF_003945595.2 Pipra filicauda | reverse complement strand
TTGCTCCCAGTTGCCCCTAGCACAGACCCAGTCGCTCGCAGTATGATCCTGATGTGATCCCAGTATGGTCCCAGTATGATCCCTGTACAATTGCAGTTACCCCCTGCATGGTCCCAGTTTGTCCCAGTTGCCTCCAGCATAGATCCAGTCAATCCAAGTATGATCCCAGTCTTCCCCCAGCATGGTCCCAGTCAATCCAAGTTTCCCCACTGTAGATCCAGTCACTCCCAGTTGCTCCCAGTTGCCCCCAGCATGGTCCAAGTCACTCCCCATGTGGTCCCAGTCACCCCCAGGATGGTTGCAGACACTCCCAGTATATCCCAGTTGCCCTCAGCATGCTCATAGTCATACCCAGTTACTTCCACTTGCCCCAGGATGGTTCCAGTTTCCATCAGGATGATCCCAGTCACTCCCAGTTTATGCCAGTTGCCTCCAGCATGCACCCTGTCACTCCCAGTTACTCCCAGTTGCTTCCAGCATGATTCCAGTTGCCCCAAGTATGTTCCCAGTTGGCTTCCAGCCTGGCCCCACTGGCTCCCAGTTCCCCCCTGTGTAGTTCCAGCCACTCCCAGTTTGATCCTGGTCCCTTACAGTCACTCCCACTGTGATTCCAGTATGGTGCTGGTCACTCCCACTATGATCCCAGTCACTCCCAGTCACTCCCAATAGGATCCCAGTTGCCCCCTAGGTGGTCCCAGTTGCTCCCAGCCCCTCACCCAGGATGGTTCCTTTCCCTCTCAGGGACTCCCAGTCTGAGTCCAGTCTGGCCCCAGTCACTCCCAGTCACTCCCTGGAGGATGCCATTTGCCCCCTGCATGGTCCCAGTTGCTCCCAGTATGATCCCAGTATGAATCCAGTCACCCCCAGTATGATCTCAGTAACTTCCAGACACTTCCAGTACAAAGCCAGTTTGATCCCAGTCATCCCCAGTATGGCTGCAGTCCCTCTCACACACACCCCCCCCAGTATTATTGCAGTCACTCCCAGTATGATCCCAGTATGACCCCAGCAGGGGCCCAGCTGCTCCCAGTAGGATCCCAGTTGCCCCCAGCATGGTTTCACTTGCTCCCATTCACCCCTACTGTGGTTCCAGTCACTCCCAGTATAATCCCAGTCACTCGCAGCCACTCCCAGTATATCCCAGTTGCCTCCAACATGCTCCCAGTCAGTCCCAGTATGATCCCAGTCTCTCCTAGTAGGATCCAAGTTACCCCCTGCATGGTCCCAGTTGCTCCCAGTCACCCCACTGTAGTTCCAGTCTCTCCCAGTCTCTCCCAGTATGACTCCAGTATGATCCCAGTGACCCCCTATATGGTGTCAGTCACACCCAGGATGAACCCAGACATTCCCTGGCACTGCCAGGATAAAACCATTTGCCCCCAGCAGGGTCCCACTTGCTCCCAGTTACCCCACTGTAGTTCCAGTCACTCCCAGTATGATCCCTGTCACTCCCAGTCTCTCCCAGTATATCCCAGCTGACCTCAGCCTGCTCCCAGTCAGTCTCAGTACACTCCCAGGCAGTCCCAGTATGATCCCAGTCACTCCTGGTCTCTCCCAGTATATCCCAGTTGCCCCCAGTGTTGTCCCACTCACTCCTGAATGCTCCCAGTAGCTTCCAGCATGATCCCAGTTGCTCACAGCCACTCCCAGTCACCCCCAGTGGGGTCCTAGTCACTCCCAGTATGATCCCAGTCACTTCCAGCATGATCCCACTTGCTCCCAGTATATCCCAGTTGCGCCAACATGGTCCCAACTGCCCTCAGAATGCTCCCAGTCACTCCCAGTATGACCCCAGTCACTTCCAGCATGATCCCACTTGCTCCCAGTATATCCCAGTTGCGCCAACATGGTCCCAACTGCCCTCAGAATGCTCCCAGTCACTCCCAGTATGACCCCAGCCACCTTCACTGTGGGCCCAGTTGCTCCCAATATGATCCCAGTTGTGCCCAGCATGGTCCCAGTTGCTCCCAGTTCCTCCCAGTGGGATCCTAGTAGCTCCCAGTTGCCCTAGCATAGAACCAGTTGCTCCCAGTATGATCCTATTCTGATCCAGTATGATCCCAGTACAATTGCAGTTGCCACCAGTATGATACCAGTGACTTCCAGACACTTCCAGTACAAAGCCAGTTTGATCCCAGTCATCCCCAGTATGGCTGCAGTCCCTCTCACACACTCCCAGGATTATTGCAGTCACTCCCAGTATGATCCCAGTATGACCCAGCAAGGGCCTGGTTGCTCCCAGTATGATCCCAGTTACCCCCAGTGTGGTTCCAGTTGCTCCCAGTCACCCCTACTGTGGCTCCAGTCACTCCCAGTATATCCCAGTTGCCTCCAACGTGCTCCCAGGTGCTCCCAGTATGATCCCTGTTCCCCAGTTCTGGTCCCACTGGATCCAGTCGGGGTCTCGGTGTATCCCAGTGTCCCCCCTGTCCCCCCACCCCGGTGTCACCCCCTTTTCTCTCCCCACAGAGCTCCTGAGCCGCCGGCGGCCGCAGCCCCTCCCCGGGGCCTCGGGCCCAGCCTGGACCCCCCCCCCATCCCCATGAGGATTTTGGGGGGTCGTGTGTCCCCCCTCCCCTGCTGTCACTCTGCCTCCGCCCGGCTGCTCCCAGTGATCCCAGTAAAGCTTCCCAGTTCTCCCCAGTCCCGGTTATTGGGGGGCAGGGGGGGAGGGGCTTGGGGGGATCCCAAGGAGTGGAGCCGAGTTTGGGGGGGCAGAACCGGCCCTGGGATGGATCGGGAATGGGGACCTCCCTGTGTTCCCCCTGTGTCAACCCCTCTGGGAGGGTCTTGGTGGGGCACCTGCCCCTTAAAAGGCATCCAGCTCACCCCAAAAGGTGCTGGGACCCCCCTAAATCTCCCCACCGGCCCTGGAGAACCCCCCAAACATAGTCAGAGCCCACCCAGGATCCCACCTAAACCCTTTTTTTGGGGGTGCTGGGACCCCAAACTGAGTTGGAGGGAGCTGGGGATTGGGGGGATGATGTGGAAGATGTGAGAGGAGGGAAAAATGGGGGTTGGGACCCCCAGAGTAATTTGGAGGTGAGGTGGGAATTGAGAGGACAATGGAAAAGTGAAAGGAACAGGGAAAAGTACGGAAAAGGGAGGGTGGTCTGGTGGGTCAGATGGTCTTATGGGGGCCTTTGGGCACAGGGGGGGCTGGGAAAGGGGGATGGCCCCCTGAGCTTCCAACTGACTGTGAGGTGCTGGGGGCTGCTGGATCCAATCTCAGCCTTGGATCATGCCAACAGTTTGAGATTAGAGGAATTACAGAGCTGTGACTGAACCACTTCTGTCCCCCAGGTTTTAATGATGGCAAATCAGATCTATTGATAGAAAGGAATTTATTTAGGGTTACAAATGATCAGACAAAAGATCTTCATCAGAATTATTTACTGCACAATACAAACACTAAAACTACCATGAGTACAGGATAAGATAGAACAGTGCTCTACACTAAAGCAATTGTTGAAGCAATTCTACTCAAGCTGGCACCAAAGCAATAATTCTTAATTAGAGATGGATGGAACTCCCCCAGACCAACGCTCGTGGGGAGATCTCTGCTCTCAACCTCCAGCAGTGACCTTGGGGGGTCCCCAGCCAAGGCAGGAATCTCCACACACCCCCAGGAAGGGTTCTGTTGGAAGAAGCTGCCCCTGGGAAAGGGGACTGGCCCTTTCTGGTAGAAACCTCAGTCCGCTCAAGTGCAAAGGGCCGCTATGACCCCCCTCCCCAAAGGGACAAGACAAGTGGGGAAGGACAGAGGGGCTTGGCTAACAGAGATCAAAGATTCCACGAGGTTAAACCAGGCTCAGTTCGGGCTGAGGGCGCTGCGGCCCCGCCCGTGCGAACATTCCTGACGGGCGGGCGGGCGGAGGGCGGGGCCGCGCCGGAAAAGGAGGCGGTGCTCTGTAAAGGCGGTGCGCGCGCAGAGCGCCGTGGTTGCTTCCGGGGAGCAAAGATGGCGCTGGCTCCGTGCTGCACTGTG
The DNA here is from genome assembly GCF_003945595.2 of Pipra filicauda. Classification (NCBI taxonomy): domain Eukaryota; kingdom Metazoa; phylum Chordata; class Aves; order Passeriformes; family Pipridae; genus Pipra; species Pipra filicauda. Next base: position 25,161 of record NW_024103544.1, on the reverse strand, counting down.
AGCTGGCGGGGCCTGCGGGAGAGCGGGGCTCTGGGGATCCCCTCGGGGGCTGCGAGGAGCGCGGGTGTGGGCGGAAAGGCTGGAGGGCTCGGGGGGGTTTAGCCGAGGGGTTCGGGGGTTCCCGAGGGGCAGAGCGCGGGGCCTGGAAGCCGCGCGGGGGGGGGGGGCTACCAACGCCCTGGCTGCACTGCGCAGGCGCGCCGGCGGAGTACTCAGGAGGGAACTCCAACTCCCATGAGGCTCTGCGCGGTCCGCCATTACTTTTCCCGCCACAGCGCTGCGGCCGGGCTGGCGAACCGCCCTCAGGGAAAGGGGATCCCAGTGACCCCCCGGAACCCCAGAGACCCCCAACACTCAGCACACAGAGACCCCACAGGGAGGGGGGTCCGGGGGCCCCCTAAAGCCCAGCAGTGGGTTCAGGGGATCTCCCAGCCCCCAGGGGAGGGGTCCTGGGGGTGCCTCTCAAAGTCTGGGGGGGAGATGTACCACATCCAGGTAAGGGGATCCCAGTGCCCCCAGTATAGCCCAATGACCTCCCAGTGACCCTCAGTACAGCCCAGTAACCTCCTTAATGACCAGCCAGTGTGTCCCAGTAACCTCCCACTGCCCCCCAGTATGGCCCAGTGATCCTCCAGTGAGCACCCAGTAACCCCCAGTATGGCCCAGTAACCTGCCAGTGTCCCCCCGTGTGTCCTGGTAATCCCCCAGTAACTTCCCAGTCCCTCCCAGTGCTCTTCCAGCATCCCTCAGTAACCCCCCAGTCCCTCCCAGTGCCCCCTGGTTCCCCCCAGTGTGTCCCAGTACCCCCCAGTAATGACCCAGTGCCCCCCAAAGCCCCCAACTGTCCCCAACGTGTCCCCAGATGCCCTTGGCCTTTCTGTGAGCGGGGGGGGGGGCGTTTTTGTGGTCAGAGGGTCCAGGCAGTGCTCCTGGGGTGAGATGGAGGGTTGGGGGCATCAGGGGTGGGTTTTGGGGACAGTGGGGAGGGGTTTGGGGACAGTGGAACTGGGGGTGTCAGGGGGAGATTGGGGCCATGGGGAGGCCCTGGGGACACTGGAAACACCAGGGGGGGTCTCGGGGTGTCAAAGGGGAAATTGGGGACACCCAGAGGGTCTTGGGAACACCAGGAGGGTCTCAGAACTCACCTGCTTGTGGTGCTGCCCCTCCTCTCCCCTCCAGGCCTCATTAACCCCCCCCAAATGTCCCCTAACCTCTGTTTTCCCTTTAATCCCCTCCCCCCACAGATCCTTTTGACCCCCCAAAACCACTTTTAACTCCCCAAAATGCACCCAAAACCCCCCCAAATCCCCATCCAAACTCCTCAGATCCCCCCAACTTGCCCCCAGCCCCCCCCTCAAATCCCTTCCAACCCCCCCAAAGAGGGATCACCCGGCACCCTGGGACAGGAACACAGTGGGCTGTACTGGGGGCACTGGGCTGTACTGGAAGGGCACTAGGGGGGCACAGGTGTCTCAGGTGGCCCAGCTCCAGGAGAGATCCGGGAAGCAGTGAGGGGGTACTGGTCTGTCCTGGTCTGTCCTGGTCTGTCCTGGTTTGTACTGGTCTGTCCTGGTCTGTCCTGGTCTGTCCTGGTTTGTACTGGTCTGTCCTGGTCTGTCCTGGTCTGTCCTAGTTTGTCCCCCCAATCCCCAAAGTCCCTCCCCAGCTCCCCCAGGACCCTCCCGCACCCCAAAGCCCCCCAGGCCCCCCAGGCCCCTGACTTGGTCCTGCTGCCCCTTGAGCATCTGCAGCTCCTGCAGAACCAGGCATTTCATCAGCAAATGTGCAGGTGACACCAAGCTGGGGTGTGTTGATGTGCTGGAAGGCAGGAGGGCTCTGGAGCACAAGTGTGTGAGGAGAAGCTGAGGGAGCTGGGGGTGTTGAGGCTGGAGAAGAGGAGGCTCAGGGGAGACCTCCTGACTCTCTGCAAGTCCCTGCCAGGAGGGTGTAGCCAGGTGGGGGTGGGGCTGTTCTGCCAGGCAGCAGCAGTAGGACAAGAGGGCTGGGTCTGGAGCTGTGCCAGGGGAGGTTTAGGTTGGATATTGGGAAGGAATTTTTTGCTGAGAGAGTACTGAGGCCTTGGAATGGGCTGGGCAGGGAGGGGGTGGAGTCCCCGTCCCTGGAGGTGTTGAAGGTGAGAGTGGATGTGGCCTCAGTGCCATGGTCTGGGAAGCACAGCGGGGTTGGATCCAGGGTTGGACTTGATGATCTCGGAGGTCTTTTCCAACCCGATTGATTCTGTAATTCTCTGATTGCCATTCCTGTGGCAGCACATGCTTGAGGCTCCATCCCCAGGGTGATGGAGATGTCTGTCCATATCTATCTGCAAGGTTAGTCTGTAAATGTGTGGTGTTAGCAAAGCAGGCTGAGTTCTGGGCTGGTTGTAGAAGGAGAAAGAAGCCCCCAGGCCAGTGCAAGCAGGCAGCCCTCAGCTTGCCCATGATGTCCCCTCCCTGCAGGTTCCTGTCCTTGAGCCCAGGCCCTGAGGTGAGGCTGAGAAGTGGCGCGGAGGTGAGCCCAGAGCTGTCCCTGAGGTGAGGCTGAGAATAAGTGCAAGGCAGAGGTGCTGCTGAGGAAGGAGAGCCCTGTGGTGGGAAAGACCTGAAGCTGTGAATGCCCATCTCTGAGAAGGTGCTGTGTCCATCCCCTGTGTGCCAGGTGAGCTGGGGCTTTGCTGCAGAGCTGCGGGCGCTGATTTGAGCGTCTCCAAGTGCTGAGATGGTGGGCACCCAGGAACACAAACTGTGCCTGGCCACGGAGCCTGCAAGGAGGAGCAGAGACAGCCCTGGCAGTGTGGGGGTCCAGGTTGTCCCTGTGCCTTCCCCTGCAGGCCCTGGCTGTCCCTGCTGGGCCCCTGTCCATCCCCATCAGGTCCCTGCCCGTCCCCCCCGGGCTGAGCTCCCCCCAGGAAGTGCTGTGGAGCTGAAGCTGCTGCCATCCCCCCCTGCAGCCGCTGCCCCAGGCAAGGGAGCAGCAAAGGCAGGGCCAGGAGCAGAGGCAGCAGCAGGGGAGCCCTGGGGGGCCGGGAAGCTCTTGTGTGGGGCAGGAAAGAGGCGCTGGGCACGAGGCCGGGGCTGTGCTGAGCAGGCCCAGCCCTCACATCCCCCCAGCCAACGCCGGCTGCCCGGGGGGCTTGGGAGGGACCCCCAGCCCGTGTGCCCCACACTGAGCTGGCAGAGAGAGCCAAGGGACAGGGCCACGGGCAGGGCCCCGGGTGAGGGACAGGCAGGGCCATTGCAGGGCCACGGTGAGGGCACAGCCTGTGGCAGCAGAGCTGCCCAGGGCCAGGGGCAGCCGGGGGTGTTGGTACCAGCCAGTGCTGGGGCCGAGCAGAGCACGAGGCCTCTTGCAGAGCCCTGGAGCAGCCTCCCACTTGCCAGCCCTGCCCTGGTGGGGTGACACTGTCCCCTCCCTGCAGGACACTGCCCCAGAAATCTTTGTGGTGACCTTTTGTGTCTATTCCTGGTTGCTGATTCCTGCTGGGGACCTGAGGGCCCCTCTGCAATCCCATCCATGGGGCACAATCTCCTCTGCAGAGCTTGACACCCTTCAGACTTTGCAGGGAAATCTGTGCTGGCAGCTGCATCCTGAGCCCCAGGGCAGTTTGTATCCCCGAGTGCTGATCCATCCTGGGGACCCAAGGGATCCTTTGCCATTCCATCCATGCAGCAGGAGTCACCCTCCTGCCCTTGACTCCCTGCAGAGGAACAAGTGCCATCTCTCTGTTTGGGAGAAGCCAGATGCTGCCCCCGGGCCATCAGAAGTGGTGCTGAAGCCTCTTTCAGCCCAGCCCTGGGTGCAGTTTTCTCATCCCCTCAGCGAGTGCCCGCTGCCCCAGCCGGCACTGACCAACCAGGGCGTTTGGCACACTGGGATTGGTGGTTTGGAGAAACAGCCCCGGACTGACAGGGGGCCAGATAAGCTCGAGGAACAGCCCTGGCGAGGTGCCTGCACTGGCAGGGGGCCAGGGGATCGCTGCTCTACGGAACCAGCTGGAGCTCTGGGTGAGTGCAGGATGGAGCAGAGCTGCAGCCCAGGAGGAGCCCACACCGGACCAGGGGATGCCCAAAGGAGGCCGAGAGCCCCTGGGAAGCCCCTGCAGAGCCGTGGGAGCAAAGCCCGGGTTTCCAGGGCTGCCCCCCCGCCCCAGTTTGTTGGGTTTAAGTACAAACTGCAGCAGGGCTGTCCCTTGGCAGCAGCCGGTGCCGTGACACAGGCTGGGAGATGTGCCAGCCCAGGAGGGGCTGAGGGCAGGGGGTTCGTAGGGACCATCCAGCGCCCCGCGCTGCCCACGAGGGCTGGAACGGCCCGAGGGAGCGGGGGCTGCGGGGGCCGCTCGCCCTCCCGGGCAGGGAAAGGCCCGAGGGACCGCCCGGGGGAACCGGGGGCCCCGCCCGGCCCCCGCGCCTTCCCCGCCCGGCCCCCGCGCCTTCCCCGCCCGGCCCCTGCGCCTTCCCCGCCCGGCGCTGCCGCGACTGGAGCGCGGCGGAATTCCCGGCGCAAAGAGGCGGCGAAGGCGGAACCGCACGGACACGGGGGGCTGCCTTCTGCTCCCAGCGCCTCTTGGAGCCGAGCAGTTGCTGGAACTGGACAGGGGTGGGTCAGCAAACTTGTCTGGGCACTGGTGGTGCTGGGAGCCCCCCCGGCTGCGGGCGAGGAGCTCTCGGGTGAGCAGGGGATGGGAAGGGGGAGGTCGGTGGGAAAAGGGGGGTCAGAGGGGACAGAAAGGGTGGTGGGACCCCAAACTGAGTGGGAGAGGAGGGTACCCACCAAAAGTGGAGGGGGAGGGGCACTGAAGTTTGGGAGATGATGGGAAATGGGTGGGAGAGGTCAGAAGAGTGGGGAAAGGGGAGGGTGGGACCCCCAAACTGAGCATGAGGGAGCTGGGGAGTGGGGAGATGATGTGAGAGAGGGAGGAAAAAAGTGGGGGTTGGGACCCCAGAAGTGATCCTGGGCAGGCTGGGAATAGAGGGGACCATGAAAAGTGGAAGGAATAGGGAGAAGGGTGGAAAAGGGGAGGTGGTCTGGACAGTTTGACAGTCCCATGGGAGTCTTTGGGCACAGGGGGGTTGGCAAAGGGGGGTGGCCCCCCTGAGCTCCCAACTTCCTGTGGGGTACTGGGGCTGCTGGATCCAATGTTCTCAGGGCACAGACATTTCTTTGGGCCAAAGAGCCCTAAAACACTTGGCACAGACTACATTTTACCACCGTCTGTTCTCCAACTACTCTACTGGTTCAGAGCAGCACAGTAGGACAGTGGGGACCCCTGGGATCCCCAGGACAGCAAGGTGGAGAACCTGGAGAGGGGGAATGTCTGGGAAGATGGCACCCCGAAGGCAAGAGTCAGAGGAGAAGGGACCCTTGGGACTCCCAACACTCCCAGCATCCCTAAGGGGGACCCCCAGCATTGCAGACAGGGGAGACCCTCTGAACCCCAGAGGGGAGAGACCAGAGAGGGGGAACTCCTGGGAGAGTTTTTTTGGGCTAATTTTCATATTTTAGAGTACTTTTTAGCTGAATCTCAACTTTTTGCAGTTTGGACAGGCAGGAGTTTTCTCACTATTTCTGAGGAGCTTTTGCCTGAATTTCGATTGTTTGGGTTTTTCTGGGCTGAATCTTGGTGTTTTGGAGGTTTCTATGGTCACAAGATGCCCAGTGAGTTCTAGAGATGGACTTGGGCAGGAGGAACCCCCAAGCCAACGTGCTCAGCCCTTGTTTTCCCCCCCATCAGGATTTCTCCTTCCCAAAGCTTGGTCGGATGAAGGAGGAGGCTGCGAGGAAGAGGAAGATGCCTTGGTCCCCCCAGGCAGGTGAGGAGGAAGTCAGTGTCCCTTTGGGCGGGTGTTGTGCTGGCTCTGTCAGCCGAGCATGGCCCCGGCTGCAGGACAACCCCGCTGGCGCCGCCGTCCTGCCGGGGCCGGAGTTGGGGGGATGTCCTTGGCCTTCCCTGTGGGCCGGAGGCAAATCCCCTGCCTGTCCTTCTTGCTTCCTGCCCCAGGCCCCGAGGTGAGGACGGAGAGCCCGGAGGACAAATCCCCCCGTGAGAGCCTGGTGGGAGAGGCCGTTTTGAAGGGCTCCCCGGCGCAGGAAGGCAGCGGGGAGGAAAAGGGCCGGAGATCCCCCCGCAGGAGGGGCTCCAAAGCCAGCCCAGGGTGCTCTGAGGAGGAAAGAGCCAGCCTGTGCCGGGAAGGCGGCCGGAGCTTGAGGCAGAGCTCTGAGCTGGTGGTCCTTGAGCAGCCTCCCAGCAGGGAGAAGCCCTTCAGGTGCTTGGAATGTGGGAAGAGGTTCAAGGCCAGCACCAAGCTCCTCATCCACCAACACATCCACACTGGGGAACGACCCTACACGTGTGGGGAGTGTGGGAAGAGCTTCAACTGTAACCCCAACCTGATCCAACATCAGCGCATCCACACTGGGGAACGGCCCTACACATGTGGGGAATGTGGGAAGAGCTTTAGGCAGAGCTCCGCAATGATCCTACACCAGCGCATCCACACTAGGCAGAAGCCATACAAGTGTGGGGAATGTGGGAAGAGCTTTAGGCAGAACTCTGTCCTCCTCATCCACCAACGCATCCACACCGGGGAACGACCCTACAAGTGCTTGGAATGTGGGAAGAGGTTTAGGACCAGCTCACATATCCTCCTGCACCAGCGGACGCACACGGATGAGATGCCCTTCCGCTGCACTGACTGCGGGAAGGGCTTCAGGCAGAACTCCCACCTGGTCATCCACCGGCGCATCCACACTGGGGAACGGCCCCACAAGTGCTTGGAATGTGGGAAGAGGTTTCGGACCAGCTCACATCTCCTCCTGCACCAGCGGACACACACAGATGAGAGGCCCTTCCGCTGCACCGACTGCGGAAAAGGCTTCAGCCAGAATTCCTCCCTTGTCACCCACCGACGCATCCACACCGGAGAGAGGCCCTACAAGTGTGGGGAGTGTGGGAAGAGCTTTGCCCAGAGCTCTACCTTGACCTCACACCAACGGACCCACCGGTAAGGGAAGTGCCTTGAGTGCCCCGACTGCAGGAAGAGCTTCGACTGCTGCTGCTGCTGCAACTCCATCAGCCATTGAAGGACCCCCGTTGGGTGATCCACAGGAACCCACGTTGGGCACAGACCTGGTGACCCTTGTTCCAGGTGATCCATGCTGGGCACACACCTGGTGACCCGTGTCCAACCCCTGTCCTGACCCCTCTGACAGTGAGGGTGACCCAGGGTCTTGTTAACTGATCCCTTGGGGAAAATTAGAGTTAGTTTATCTATCTATCTCTCTATCTATCTCTCTATCTATACGTAGGGTTCAGTTTAGATCAATTTTGTTTCCTTGTAGAGTAGGTTTGAGGCAGTTTTGGCTCCTGTCTATAGTGATCTAAAAGCATAAAAATAACACTTCCTCTCTCTGGCTCCAAGCCCAGCCTGTCCCCTCCAGGGGTAGATGTTACCACCCCTTCCCCGGGCGGTTCCTTTGCCCCTGGGCAGCAAAGCCCCCGCTGCTTCTGCAACGGCAGAGTGTTGGAGCCATGGACCATTAACATTCCAGTCTCTCCCAGCTCTGCATCCCAAAAGCCGAACGGGATCAATGTGTCCCCTCAAAGTGACTCAATCCCGTAGCAGTTCATATTCCAGGAAGAATGCCGAAGGGCATCCTGGGACTCATAGTCCTTCGGTCTCTGTCGCACGTGCGCAGTGAAGTGCTCAGATGGGAGTGCTTGAGGAGGTCCCATGTCACCGTTTGAAGTGTCTGTATAAGCTTGTGTTGATCTTAATAAAACTAATTGGGTTACTGCACCCCCGTGTCGACTGGGTTCGTGCAAGACAAATGCTCTAAATGGCCACCCCAATCGGGACATTCAACAGGCGTCGGTAACCAGAGGCCAAAGGCCTTGGGACATCTTGCCATGGCATCTGTCCTGATGGAATTCCAAGGAAAAAGGAAGAGCTCTTCGACAAATTGTGCGCATCAGTCACCTCTGCAGAAACAGGACAAAAAGAGAAAAAGGACAAAAAAGGACAAAAGAAGAAAAATCCGGCTTCAGCAAACAAGAGGTGACCTATTAGGATGGGAGGGATGTATTCCCACCCACGAGGGGAGGTGTTCCCCAGAAATTAAAGAAGAAGCTGAAGCTGTCAGCCAGTCCTTAAAAACGCTTGTGGAAGATATTACAGAAACCTGGTTGGTAGAGAGAGGACACATTAAAGATTCTATACCGCTGGTCTCACGCTAAAGCAAGAAAACTATTAGAAGGTCACTGATCAGTGTGTTTGTGAAACTGCTTTGTTTAAGAAACTGCAAGGCTGCATTGTCTGCTGTGAAGCTGTATTGTTTAAGAAACTGCATACGTGATAGAAAAATTAGAGCAACAGGATGGGAAAGGTAGAGAAAGTAGCAAATAGTAAATAAAGTAACTATAGCCATGAGAAAGAGGCAGCATTTGCGCAAATATAACTTAGGTAATTGGGAGCCAATGATGAGCTTGTATTTGGAATATTAATGAGCCTAATTATTAACCTTTATAAGCATGGAGCTTACAGCAATAAAGTTGGATTAGTCATGATCAATACTGTGATCGTGTGATACTTTCCCGTCGTCCACAACAAATGGTGACCCCGACGTGATAATTTAAAGAAACGGGGGAATCCACGGTTGGGATGGCATAGTGTCGGAGCCTTAGCAGCGAGGCTGGTCAAAAAGTCAAAATTGAGGAGTGACTTGGACCTGGAACTGGTCAAAAAGTCGGCAGAATTTGCGACTTCGGACCCGGATCAAAAAGTGGGCAACTGCAACTTCGGATCCTTAAAGCGTCACTTGGGACGAGTTCCACCGTACGTGCTGCCGGACCCTGGAGGCTGCAAGAGCGCGCTAAAAATAGGTAAAAAATGGAAAGGGAAGCAGCATATAGTTTATTTTCTGAATTTTTGCAGAAAAAAGGTATTAAAGATATAGATTTAAAAAAGGAATTACCAGGATTGCTTGCTTTTGGGTATGCAAAAGGGTGTTTTATCAACCCGCATACCGTGCATTCTTTAGAAGAGTGGCGAAAGTTTGGAGATAAAATATGTGAGGCCATTCTAGAAGAGGATAAAGTTGCAAAAAAGCTAGGAAAGTTTTGGAAAGTTGTGAATGATACATTGTTACAACATGAGGCAGAGAAACGAGCTGCTGAGCAAGCTCGAGGTATGCAGCAACACAACAGAGACTGGTTCTCTATTTCCCCGACTCCCCCTGCATTTCAATCAGTTATGCTCCCAGCACAGCCGTCTGCCCCCCCTCCTAATGAAAATACGGCTCCCCCTTCTGCAACCCCTCCTGACCCTCCTGCCCCTGCAGAACCTTTAAGCAATAACGCTGATCCATTGCTGGAGCCACCAGCACCCCCTCCTCCTACTTTAGATGCTGTGATGCCTGTCCCTGGGGCAAGCACTGACCCGGCGGGGGCCATAGCCAAAGAGAGGAGAGATACATGGGCAGCGATTGCTAAACATTGCCTGTCAGAAGAATTGCAGGGGGCAGAGGGCATGGCATTTCCAGTTATTTATAATCAAATGCCAGGGGGAAGGCTAAATGCCACTATAACTCCATTAGATTGGAAACTTTTGGCACAACTGCGGAGCACTGTAAGTGAATTTGGTTTGCATGGAGAACCTGTTAAACAAATGTTAGATTATTTCTGGGCCACTCAACTTTTACTACCCTCAGATCTCCGTTCCATTTCGAGAATGATACTTACAGAACATCAGCAACTTTTGTTTAATGCTTATTGGCAAGCATATGTTAATGAAAGTGTTGCTGTGATCAGGCAACCGGGGGATCCTTTACACGGCGTTACAGCAGACGAACTAATGGGAACAGGTCCATATTCACGAACCGAAGCACAAGTACACATTGGGGCAGATAAAATTAGAGAGGCCATGGACCTTGTAAGGAAAGCATTAAATAGGGTCAAGGAGCCAGGGGGAGTGCCATTATATATGAGCTTAAAACAGGGAAGGAATGAATCTTTTGGTGAATATGTTGACAAGTTAACAGCTGCTATCACAAAAGCTGGGGTCCCAGATTATATGAAGGGGACCATGCTAAAGCAGTGTGTTTTGCAAAATGCTAACTCAATAGTTAAACAAGTAATAAATACATTGGGTCCTTATTGGACTATAGAAGAATTATTAGACAAAGTATTGCAAATACCAACAGGAGAGAATGCATTTTTAGTCAATGCTATTCAGGATTTTACTAAAGGGCTTAAAGAACAGACTCAGGACTTAGTTAAAGAGCTTAAAGAACAAGCTCAAAATTCCCAAATTCAAGTGTTAGCAGCTCTTGCACCCCTCCAGGGAAAGGCTAATAACTCCACAGATGGAAAAACTCGATCAAAGTGTTATCGATGCGGAGCTACTGGACACTTCAGAAGGGAGTGCCGAGCAACAGGAATTTGGTGCCAGCAGTGTCAGAACTCCACCCACAACACTTCTGTTTGTCGGAGCCGGTCGGGAAACTCCCGGCAGAGCGCGAGGAATTGCAGTGGCCGCGCTCAGACACAAGTAGTCGCTGCAGCACAGATAACCCCAGCCAGCAACTTTTCACCGAACAATCCATTCCACGGACAGGAGAACAGCTGCAACCTGCCACAACCACAGCCTCAGCCAATGCTTTCGGATTGCAACCTGCCACAGCCGGTAGCCTCGGATTGGATCTGGCCACGACACTAGAGGTCACTTTGCTATCCACCCAACCTCAAAAGATTCCTACTGGTATCTACGGGCCTTTGGTAATAAATAAACAAGCATTTGGGGCACTGTTGATTGGCAGATCGTCGGCTAGCCTTGCTGGATTATTTGTGCTGCCTGGATTAATTGATGCTGACTATACTGGACAGATAATGGTTATGGCATATACTATTTTTCCACCTTTAAGGATTCCTAAAGGACAACGTATTGCTCAATTAATACCCCTGCCACAGTTAGCAAAACCTTTAACCAACGACCGACAACTGATGCAACGTGGAGATCGTGGATTTGGTTCTACAAGGGGACTTACCTTACTGACACTGGATTTAAGTGAGAGGCCAAAACATAAAGTCACAATTATATGGAAAGATCAAACAAAAACACTGGATGCTTTACTAGATTCAGGAGCTGATTCCAGTATAATAGCTCCTCATTGTTGGCCTAGACACTGGCCTCTGTAACCTGCTACTACAACTGTGACTGGCATTGGGGGTGCCTCAATTGCTATGCGGACTCCTACTGTGAACATCGAGGTGGAAGGTCGTGTGGCCAGTGCTGTCCTGTCTGTTGTCCAGCTTCCACCAACAGTACAATGCTTAATCGGGAGAGATGTTTTGACACAAATTGGGATGAAACTCTCCAATGATCACCCTTTGGGGGAATAGCCATTGCTTGGTCTTTCCCAATTCCTATTACTTGGATTGTTGATACTCCAGTATGGGTTAAGCAATGGCCTTTAAAACGGGAAAGCTTGGAAGCTGCTCATGAATTAGTACAAGAACAAATTGATCAAGGACACTTAAAACTTTCTACTAGTCCCTGGAATACACCTATATTTGTAATAAAGAAAAAGTCTGGAAAATATCGATTATTGCATGATCTAAGAGCAGTTAACTCACAAATGGAAGCCATGGGGGCTTTACAGCCTGGACTACCAAATCCTGCAATGCTTCCCATGGATTGGTCCTTACTGATTGTAGACTTAAAAGATTGTTTCTTCACAATTCAATTGCACCCTCGGGATACTAAACGTTTTGCTTTTACATTACCTGCTATTAACAGAGAAAGACCTGACCAACGATTTGAATGGACAGTATTACCACAAGGGATGAGGAACAGTCCAACTTTGTGTCAGCTATATGTGGATAATGCATTACAAGCCCTACGACGCAGATGGCCAGATTGTATAATTTATCACTACGTAGATGATATATTGTTTTGCCAGCCTGAGGAGTTTGTACCCGAACAAATACAAATAATTCGCAGACATTTGGAACAATATAAGTTAATAATAGCAGATGAAAAAATTCAAACGACAGAACCATGGAGATATTTGGGGTGGACTATCTCTCGACATGCTGTTATCCCACAGAAATTGGTATTTCAATCAAAATTGCGCACTGTGAATGATGCACAAAGACTTCTTGGGGATTTACAGTGGTTACGCCCTGTTGTGGGAATCCCTGCTGACCTTTTAGCTGAATTGCGACCCCTATTAAAAGGAACAGACCCAACAACCAAAATTACTGTCACAAAGCACCAACAACTCATACTCCAACAAATTTTAGATTGTGTCACTCAGGGCCGTGTTCGGAGAAGACAATGGGAATTACCTTTAGAACTTACCTTTTGGGCTGACAAACGATACATTTTAGGTGCTATTACACAATCACAAACAGAAAAGGGGGAGGATATAGGGTTTTTAGAATGGTTATCAACTAGCATACAACAGCCTAAAACACTTTTACAAAAAATTGAAATGTTGGCAGCCCTGATAAAAAAGGGTCGAGAGCGTGTGTTACAAATTGATGCTCAAGAGCCTGCACGTATACGATTACCAATGCAGAAAAATGATCTTGATTGGTACCTATGTACTAATGAGGGTCTTCAAGAAGCATTATTAGGACTGACATGTCCCATAATTACCAGTAGACTGCACAATGTCCCTACAGCAAATTTTTTTGCATCCATATTTGCCCCCTTTGGAACAAAAAAGAGCCTGGTTCTTGTCCAAAGAACGGCTTGTTGGGCAAGAAATCAAATGAATAGAACTTCGAAAATTCTGGGAGAATTGGCTCATGACTCTGATGAAATAAGGCATGCTGTTTTACAAAACAGAGCAGCCATAGATTTTCTATTGCTGGCTCAGGGGCATGGATGTGAAGAATTTGAAGGCATGTGTTGTATGAATCTCTCTGATCACTCTCAGTCCATCTACCAGAAACTCAGAGAAATGCAAAGTCACCTGAATGACTTTGAAGTTCAAAAAGATCCCATTAGGGGATGGCTAGCAAAATTAGGTTTAGGACCATGGCTTGCGGAGATCACTAAACAAGCAATTTTGCTTTTACTAATACTGCTGGCTGCTTTATGCATTGTTCCTTGTGCTTTTAAATGCATTCAAAGCATGCTAACAAAGGCAATGAGTGACGTGTTTTTAACATTGTCTAAACAGAGCGGGGGAAGTGTGGAAGATATTACAGAAACCTGGTTGGTAGAGAGAGGACACATTAAAGATTCTATACCGCTGGTCTCACGCTAAAGCAAGAAAACTATTAGAAGGTCACTGATCAGTGTGTTTGTGAAACTGCTTTGTTAAGAAACTGCAAGGCCGAATTGTCTGCTGTGAAGCTGTATTGTTTAAGAAACTGCATACGTGATAGAAAAATTAGAGCGACAGGATGGGAAAGGTAGAGAAAGTAGCAAATAGTAAATAAAGTAACTATAGCCATGAGAAAGAGGCAGCATTTGCGCAAATATAACTTAGGTAATTAAGAGCCAATGATGAGCTTGTATTTGGAATATTAATGAGCCCAATTATTAACCTTTATAAGCATGGAGCTTACAGCAATAAAGTTGGATTAGTCATGATCAATACTGTGATCGTGTGATACTTTCCCGTCGTCCACAACAACGCTGGACAAAGACGGTATGGCAGAAAATAAACCTGGGCGCTCTAAATTGATCTCACAAATACCGGCCTTCCATCAACTGGAACCCATTAAGATACAGCCGTGGCGAGGAATTGGAAATGGCGCATCAGAAAAGCGAGTTCTGGAGCGTTGGAGGATTAAAAACTGGGCTGCATGAAGGAATAAACGAGGGCCTGATATGCTCACTACAGGGGAGCAAATCCAGCCGCAGCAATGGGCCCTGCTTCCCCTATCCCTCCTGCAGCCCCTGCTGTAAGAGGGGTACTTTTGAATTAGATGATCAATGGAGCATAGAGGCGTGAGAACGGGATCATATTAGGATGTGAAACCAGCTGGAGTATGGTACAATGTAACTTCATGGCACAAGCGAATTGTAAGGTCCATTGTGCTTTTTAGCAAGTCAACTTGATATCCCCTATTATCAGAGCTGAGTTCTTCCTTGGTTTTGCTACATATTGTAAGATAGATACATCTCCCCTTGAAACACAATGGTAGAGGTCATCCATAGGGGTGAGAAAGATGATGATGGGAGGAAGATTATATGGGCAGGGGTCGCTCGCCCCTTGCCCTACAAGTAGGGCATGCACAGACTGTTGCCATGACGTAATGATCAGGCGGGGTTTGGCTGCCATTCAGGCATCACCTTATACTGGGTACTGGCCCTACATAGTGTAATGTGGAACTGATAAAAATGGGGTGTCAGAGCTGCTGAGCTGAGCGATCCTCATCCTACCACCGAGACTGTGTTGCTCCGCGGGGACGCCCGCTAAGCACGGGCACCGACCAGCTGCTGCAGATCCTGACAGCCCTGGTCTGTCTGTGTGGGTAAGCACAGTTTATTGGTAGGAAGCAACTGAGAGAACAAACTTTTTAATATCCTTTTAGTGTTCCTTTAATTCCCCTTTTATGTTTATAGTATTTTTCCTTTAATTTCCCTTTTTACTAACCAATATCGTGTTATCCATAATATTGTGTTAAGATCCTTTTTTGGTATCCCTTTTCACTAGTTAATACTGTATTAAATGCTGTTCGTAGTATTTGTTTTAATGCCACCCGATAAGGTAGTTATTTTGTATCCTTTTTTAGTTTTTAATTCCTCTTGCTAAGTTTATTACTATTATTTTTATTCTCACTGTAATAAAAGATATTTTGTGTGTTTGAGTATTTTTGGCACTTGTCTTTATTCCGGACATGTATCCAAACGAACTGCTACACCTGCTTGCCCCGCTGTATTAGGGAGGGTTCGAGACGTGCTGAAGCTTGAAAACCAAGGCACCATTGGAGCTCAGTAAAACAGATATTTATTACAAAAAGTGGCTGACATAAACGGGCACCCGGGAGAAGGAGAAAACCAAAGAGGAAAGTATGATACCCTGCTCACCTAGGTGTCATTTATGAGATGATCTTTACCCACTCGGGAGACTATGAAACCTCTGCAGCAGCAGCATTTTCCAGAGGATTAACAGGCTCCCACGATAGCAGGTGTCCCCACTAAAGGCAACTTGATCCTTCGTGTAGAACAAGCCAAGCCCAACGGAAAACCTGTCTGCTTTTCTACGATCAATTGAGCACCTCTGCCTGGGGAAGTGTGGCCAGTACTGCCCCACCAGAGGTTCTCAGTCCCACCCTCTTGGTTATGTAAGTTCATCCCTTCAGCACACGCGTGAGAACTTTGGAAATCCTTTAACACACGCGCAGGATGCTTTGGGGGTCTTTCCTAATTGAGTCGGGGGTCGAGCCTTCCTCCCCTCCTCTTTGATTTCTCCTTCAAATGCCCTTGGCAGACAATGAACCAATAGTAGAACACCAATTAAAATAGTTTATACAGAAGTTCTCCCTCCAAGGACGAATTCACTGTTTTATCAGTGAACTTGGCAGGGAGAATATAAACTACTGCAGGTGGCTGGGGGCAAACACAGACCAAAAAATATCAGCATTCCTGGTACACCCGCGTGGGTCTCCCCGGACACGTGGCGCGGAAATGGGGGCGCGGGAGGTCTCTCACAACAGGGAGAGGAAAGGGGATGGGAGGGTCGACGCGGTAACGCCGTGTGGCGAGGGGTGCGTGGCGTGGGGTCTGTGGCAGGGGCTCCAATCACAGCATTCACCAGTATCTGGCGCGGCCCCGTTTGCTGCAGCTGCCGCCCTGCCGGCTGCCAGGTTTGCCACGGCACCGCTTCTCCCGCCCGCTGAAACAGAGCCAGGATTTTTAGATGCTGGAATCTTGCTCTGAGAAGGAGTCCACAGATCCCACTCTGAGGAATGCTGCATCTAAGTTAAAGGTGGCAGAGACAGAGAACGGGTGTTATGGGATTAGCCAAGGGAGAGGAGGTACCAGGCTCCAAGAGGCCTGCCTGCATTTGGTATGTTCTGTTCTAATGAAAGATAACAAAGAGGTCAGCTTAGTAGTCATAAATTAGATAGGATGGACATTTGGCGGGGATGAAAAGCTGAGTTAAGGGGTTTTTAGCAAGACCTCAGCACACAGGAAAAGTTGAAGAGTTCACTGACAATGAGAAACATGAGGCTGAAGAAGCAGGAACAACCCCCAGGAATCTCCCCAAAAGGATGACTCTGCCTCAAGCTCTACCTGAACCCCACCTAATATGAATATTATAACTAGATGTAATTGTAATGAATGTTCACGTGAAATATTGTAGTCCCTCACCAAGACTGTATAAATTGCCTGCCTTTTTACTGAAAACTTTAGAGCCATTTTGTCCAGTGCGAACTGGGAGCTCTCCAACGTTGCACAGAATAAACACCTTTGCTGCTTAAAGACCAAATTTTGTCTCTGAGCAGTTATTTCCTGCCTGTTTTGGCACCACCGCCGTGACTGCCGGCGTGACTATGTTTGCCGCGGCGCAGCCTCTCCCGCTCGCCATGGCCGCTGGCCCGGCTTCGTTCACTACTACTGCCACGCCACCAGCCACTGGATTTGCTACGGGGCGGTGTGGGGAATGTGGGAAGAGCTTCAGTGACAGCCCCCCAAATATACTGGTCATCATCGTCATGGCCAGGCTTCGTGAACGAAGATTTGGGAAGGGCTCTACCCACGTTTGTTACAAGTGCGTTGGTGGCTAAAAAGGCCAATACGAGATAGACACGTCCAGTTGCAAAAGGCACAGCAGAGAGACTCTTTAGATGGTATATTCTGTAAGATACAATTCTTTCTGCGTTGTCTTTTTTCCTCAAGGGTGATCCTGCGTCCTTTTTCAAAAGCATCAGCAGCGTTATAGATGGTGTGTCTCCAGGCCTCCTGATTGGAGGCCAGAGTAGACCTGTTATGTTGATCAATATGGCCAAGGCTGAGATGTTGTTTCAGAGAGTCCTTGTATCTCCTCTTTGGGGCTCCTCTCTTGCGGCAGCCAGTGGCAAGTTCACCATAAAGCAGGATCTTAGGGAGGCGGTGGTTGGTCCTTCATCCTGGAGACGTGCCCTGCCAGCACAGCTGTGTTCTCATCAACATGGCCTCAATACTTGTGACTGCTGCTGGTTCTAGAACAGACACATAAGTCACATAATCTGACCAGTGGATGTTTGAGATTGTTCAGAGGCAGCGTTGATGGAAGCGTTCCAGGAGTTGCAGGTGGTGGCGGTAGATGACCCATGATTCAGACCCATATAAAAGAGTAGACAGCACAGTGGCTCTGTAAACACTGATCTTTGTACTTTTCTTCAAACTCTTTGCCAAACTCTTTTATAAAGCCTTCTGAAGGCACCTTATGCCTTTGCTAACCTGTTGTCTATCTCTCCATCAATCTTACCATCCAAGGAGATGAGGCTACGTCAGTACCCTCAAATATCCACCGTTACTGTAAAGCTAGCGAATAAATACGAAAAAAACCCCAAATTAAATACTTCCCTGAACAAGACAACAGAACTAACTCCCCACACCTCCCAAACAGAACGGCGATAACGGCGGGTCGGAGCAGCAGGCCCTGGCCTAGACGAGCAAAGACCGTCTGCAGAGAGAGACCTGTCACCTTCGGCCACTGGAAGAGAGAAGAGAGCGAAGGCCTCTTATCTACCGACGCCTAAAATCTGTCTAATGCAGTTTTACACTTTTTTGGCTGTCTTTTAGTTGTTAAGAAGGACAATCTGACTGCATTATAAGTTTGAGGCTTTATTCTTCATCCTCATCGTCCCCAGATAAATGGCAGAAAAGGCATCCAATGTTTATGTTAACATACTTTTATCACTTAGCGCAATGATTTCTAAAGAAGGCACACAGGGATCTACTTTTTATACTATTACACACGTTTTTTAAGTTTACACACTTCTTTCAAACCTTTTAATAACACACTACTATTGTTAAATATATACCGGTATATATTCTATAAATGGTGTTAGCTTAAAACCATTTTTTCCATCTTATTTTTGTCTTTAAGTGCAGGTACGTCCACTTCCACCCCCGCCGGTTGTAAAGCAGAGCAAAGCTAATGTAGGATAGCAAAACAAGAATTAGAGAGTTAATTTAGAATGCATGCTCTGAGCAAAAGCATAGAGAACTAAGTCTCAGGAACAACGGAGATAATAACTCATTAAAGAATGCTAAGCACATTGACACAAAGAACATGAAGTACACAGGAAAACAGAGAGAACAAAAATGCTGACATGCACATAAAATAGACGTATGGAGGGGAAACAGAGGGAGATAAGCGAAAGGAGAAGAGCCAAGGACTAGGCACTCTTGCCAAATATCAGAAACTCCTGCCAGATACATGTGAGAGTCAGCCAAATTAAAGGGAGTTCAGAAGTTCACCTGAGTAAGAGGAGTAGATTCAGGACCATTGAGGCCGAAGTAACAGGATGTACCCCGGAAAACCTCCCCAAAATGAAGACTGCACCCCTGACTCCACCTCAACTCCGCCTGTTACGAATATTATAACTAGATGCTGCAATATTATGAATATTCATGAAAAGTAATGTAATCTTTTAGCAAAAATTGTATAAATACTCCAGCTGTTCACTGCTTGCTTCGGAGCAGTTTGTCCAGCACCAGCTGGCTGCTCCCCAGCGTTGTTTGAATAAATACCTTCTGCTTATAGACTAAAAACTCTGAGCAGTTTCTCTGTGCCTTTTGGGGCAAACTTTCGGCATCAGTTGCAAACACGTGGCCACAGGGGTGCTGCCACGTTGCTCCCGCCGCAGAACGGAGGTGAAACCTTCACTTCACTGCCGCCACGTTCTGGCATTCCTCCAGATGGGGTGGGGGATGAGTATGATGAGCAAACAGACAGCTGGAGCCGGTTGTAGTTGGCTTCCCACCAAACCCCACGGACCACAGAAGAAAAGCTCTGAGAGGAGAGAGAAGAAAAAAAAACAGAATAGCTGAATCTATATAAAATATATGTATTTTACATATGTTACAGATAGACAATTAAGGTATTATGTACGTATGAAGACAGGAACCCCAAATCGCTCCCAAAAGGGAAAGAGGGGAGGGGAAAAAGGGAAAAAAGGGAGAAAAACAAACAGGTCTGCACAATCGAAAAACCCAGTAACCAGCAAAATAAAGAACTAGCAAAATCTCACCACTTCCCTTGAGAAAAGCAGGACTGCTGGACCCGGCCCAGCACTGTCCCCTCACGCGTGGCAGACACAGCAGTCGCTGCAGCCTCAGCTCCAGATCAGCAGGGCCGACACAGGGACCCACCGTTCCCAAACCTCGCCGGGAGAAGAGAGAGCGAGGTCTCTCTGACCAGCTTAATTTATACCTCAGGTTATGTAAAGGAATAGCAGGGAATACTTCCTTGGTCACTTCCCTCGTTCCTTCTGAAACAGGAGGCCAGGCCCAAAATAGTTAACTGAGAAATTTGGGCCTGCTAACAAGCTACCAACATCCCAAATGATCTGTGCTTGTTCTGTTCTATTTACTGGACCAAAACTTAAGAGAATGGTAAAAGAACCTGTAATAGGCCTGGAGGTAATAAATTAAGATGCAGTAGGATAAGGTAGACATTTGAATAGAAGAAATAGGCCGGGAGCCAGGGCTTTTTCCAAGCTTCAGTGAGCGGGTCAAGAACAATGGAAGAGAAGAGTGGTCAAGCTGATGAAGATGAGTTTAAGCCCCCAGAGTCAGGGAGGAAGAAGGGAACTACCCCTGAGATTGAGGGCCAAGAGAAGCACCGCCCCAAGCCCCACCTGAGCTCCACCTATACTCCACCTGTTATTAATATGCATAGATAGATGTAATTACTTGAATATGCATTTAATCATATACAAAAATTGTATAAAACCTGCTGATTCTGTGTGAAGCCTTTGAGCAAGTTTTTCCAGCAATAACTGGCTTGCTGCCAGCACTGTCAATAAATACCTTTGCTGCCCAAAGATCAAAAGCCTCTGGGCAGTTCATTATACCTGATTTTTCAGATTCACTTCCTGGTTACAAGCTGGTCTCCAGGAAGGCCTAGACTGAAACCATCACAACAGCGAGTCTCTAGAGGATGCAGAAGGGGAATCCGTTACATGGTCGTGTGGTGGTGCTTCCATGGGCATGTGGGACAGGTACTGGGAAGAAACATCACGCGTGGGCGATTGGAAAGCAGTGAACGCCTGCCCTGTAATTTATTGGCCCCGGCAAGGCCCTCAGCACCAAACCTTGTCATGTGACGTGATTAAGGAGCTGAGGCAGACAGTTCAGCAGAGTGGCGTTTCCTCGCCCCACGTGTTTACCTCCCTGGAGACCCTGAGCAGCACGTGTGTGTTCACATCCCACGGCTGGAAGGCGCTGCCGAAAACGGTGTTAACAACCACACAGTTCAGTGTTTGGCTCACAGGCTTTGGAGAGAGCTGTGAGGCTTATGAGAACAAACCAATTCACAAGTGGAGATGACCTACGCCCGCTTTGCAGGGGAGGGGACACATTCAACACCCAAGTCCCAAGTAGTGATGCCCAAAAAGTCGCAATGGAACTGCTCAGAGGCAGAATTTGGTGTTTAAGCACAAAGGTATTTATTTAGGCAACGTTGGAGAGCAAGGTGGTTCGCACCACACAAAACTTGCTCTGCGTTAGTTAGACTATTTATACAATTTTTGTGAGAGATTACATCATTTTTACGTGCATATTCACATTATTTCAACATCTAGTTATAATATTCATAGCAGGCGGAGTTAGGGCAGAGTCAGGGGCGGGGTCATCATTTTAGGGGAGAATCTCGGTGGTACTTCCTGTTACTTCAGCCTCAGGGGTCGTCTTTTTGCTCTTCTCCCTCAGGTAAACTTTTAAGCTTTCCTTAATTCTGCTGACTCTAACACGTATTTGGCAGGAGTTTCTGGACTCTGGCCTTCCCTTTATCTCTCTGTGTTCCTTCCTTATGTCTGTTTATGTATGTGTGTGCTCTTACTTTGTGTTCTTTTGTGCCAGTGTGTCAGCATTCTTTGGTAAAGTGTTATCTTCTGTTAGTCCTTGAATCTTGATTCTTTATTTCTTTGCTCAAAGCATGCATTCTGAGTTAACTCTTCAGGCCTTGCTCTGTTTCAGCAGACACCCCCGAGAAATACACGAGGTGATGGCAAAGCTTGGACTGCGGACAGGACGGAGACTCCCAAGCACGGACAAAAACTCCAATCCGTCCTCTCCCAAGGTTATACCTGGGTCCACTGAGCCATACCCCCAGTTTCTAGACCATTCACAGGCTTCCTTAGGAAGGCAGATTGACCACAAGGAAGTGGCAGAGCTGCTTTTCAGACAGCTCGCTTATGAAGATGCCACCAGTGATTGCCAACGGGCTTTGCAGTCCATCTCCGAGCGTGAGCAATGCACAAGAGCTGAAATGGTCCGGGCTTGTGAAGCCAGACAAGGCCTAGAAAGCAGGTAGAGAGAGAGTTAAAATCAGAATATAAGTCAGAATATAGGAATATAAGTAGAATATAGGAATATAAGTATAAACAAGAGTACGAAGAACTTTGCCAATACTTAGCTAGGATGTACTGCCAGAACCTAGAGATAGAGATTAAGTGGTACTGTACACTGGAAGAATGCACACACACCTAACTTAAGTAAGATAAGGGGGCAAAGTGGGGCTTGAGTCCAAGAATCTTGCAAAATTCACCATGAAGTGTGCTAAAATCAAGAAAGTTGAAAAGTTCATGAAGATGATGGAGCCTGGGCCAGGGGCAAGGAGATGAAGAAACAGGAACGACCTTCCTAGATTCTCCCCAAATCGAAGACCATGCCCTAGACTCTGCCTAGACTCCGCCTATTATGAATATTACAATCAGATGTTGCAATTATATGAATATGTATGAACATGTTGCAGTCGCCTGTAAGAAATGGTATAAAAACCTGTAAATTCACTGGAGAGACAGAGCAGTTTGTCCAGAGCTCTGAATAGAGGAATAAAGAACTAAAACTCAAGGACTAATGGAGATAATAATTCACCAAAGAATGCTGAGACTGACACAAAGAGAACATAAAGTGAGTACACAGAGAAACAGAAAGCACCAAAAATGCCATAAATACACATAAATGGACATATGGAGGGAAAACAGGGAGATAAGGGGAAAGAGAAAGGGCCAGGGTCCAGAAACTCTTGCCAAATATCAGAAACTCCTGCCAAATACATATTGGAGTCAGCCAAATTTAGGAAAGTTCAAAAGTTACGGAGGAAGAGGAGCAAAATTACGACCACCTGAGGCCGAAGTAACAGGATGTACCCCCGAAACTCTCCCCAAAATGATGACCACGCCCCTGACTCCACCTGCTATGAATATTATAACTAGATGTTGCAATAATATGAATATACATGAGAAAATGATGTAATCCCTCATAAAAATTGTATAAATAGTCCAGCTGTTTGCTGACTACTTCGGAACTCTTTGTCCAGCGCGAGCTGGGAGTTCCCCAGTGTTGCCTTGAATAAAAACCTCGCTGCTTAAAGACTAAAAACTTTGAGCCTGAGCAGTTCCTTGTGCCTTTTGAGGCACAAAATTAGCACGAGAAGCACTGAACTAACGAATGTCGGTCCCGGGGTGGCGATCAGGGGGAGGCTCCAGAGAGCCAATAACATCTCCCATAGTGGCTTTGATACCCACTGGGGTCTGGGGGGCCCTGGGGACGGGAGTGCAGGCCCTACTGATGCCAAAACCAGCATAAAATGACTGCTCAGAGACAGTTTTAAGCCTTTAAGCAGCAAAGGTATTTATTTCGAGCAATGTTGGAGAACTAACCAGCTCGCGCTGGACAAACTAGCTCGGAAGTTCTCAGTGAAAAGTCAGGTAATTTATACAATTTTGGTGAGGGATTACAATATTTGACATGAATATTCATTACAATTATATAATCTACTTATAATATTCATATCAGGTGGGGTTCAGGTGGAGTTTGAGGCAGAGTCATCCTTTTGGGTAAATTCCTGGGGGTCGTTCCGTTTTCTTCAGCCTCATGGGGGTCGTTTTCTTGCCCCTCATCTTCATGAACTTTTCAACTTTTCCCGACTACGTGCAAAAGTCTTACTAAAAACCCCTTTACTCAGCTCTCCAACCCCCCCGAATGTCCATCTTATCTAATTTATGACTACTAGGCCAACCTTTTTGTTATCTTTCATTAGGACAGAGCACACCAAGGACAAACAGGCCTCTCAAAGCCTGATACCTTCTCTCCCTTAATTAATCTCATAACACGTTTTCTGTCTCTGTCATTACAACCTAAATGCAGCAATTCCTCAAAGTGGTATCCGAACAGCCCCCAGGAAGGCCCGTGGAAAGCATCACATGTCCTAAACTTCTTAAATGGTGATGACACAGATCACAGCAGGTACGAACACAAAACTCAGACACTTTCATCTCCCAAAACACTGGTCATGATAAAATATTTATTATCGGGGCAATGGTCATATAAGAAATAAAAATACTATTTTTTATGGGTTGTAAGATCTCCAAGTTCAAAAAAAAAAACTAGACTTGAGTGTCAGGGTCTTTTTTGGCCAGGTAAGGGAAATGCAAGAGTTCTTAAAATCTTTTGGAGTCATTTTTGTACAAAAGGGGTTCTTCTCTCTCTTTGGGCTAAGAGCAAAGGAAGATCCACCATCCTTGACAGGGGACACCCAGCAGGCAATCAGGATAAAAGAATAGCCCCCTTTTCAGAGAAAAGAAACCCTTTTAGGCAAAAATGAATATACATATAATATATATTACATATAAAATATAAATATAATATATATTACATATATTATATATATTATATGTATTATATATATTATATATATTATATATATTTTATATACATATTATATATTATATATATATATAATATATTATCTGAAAAAGGGTGGGAGTTTGTAAAACTGTAAAATGTGTGAGATGTAAAACCAAAGGGTCTTTCTCCCTGGAAACCCGGTGAGGGAAGGACCCAGAGCGCCGAATAAATTCTTTGTTTCTTTGTTCCCTGAGTTTATGCCATGTTTCTAAATTTAAAAGAAGGATTTTTCCCACAGTCAGGACCAGCAGATCTCGTACCCTGGGGGAGGGGATATGTCTGTGTATTCACTAAATTACAATGGATCCCTTCTAGATGTGTCAGGCCTTGTATCAGCCCTCCCTCAGAGCAAGAGCAACCAACAGAATAGGTAAATGAAGAAACTCAATGTCCTGGTTTGAGACCCTCAAAAAATCCAATTTCCAAGTCCAAGCCCCCCCTCCCACAATTTGCTTCAGCGTGAGAGGGTTTTCCAGACACGACACAACTCAGTATGGGGGGAAGGGAATTGTATTACAGTTTATTCCTTACACAAATAAATACTATAGTACATTATATACACAATTCTAACTCTCTCTCCTATGGTAAAGCAATATATTTACATTGGATCAAATCTCTCCTTTCCCTCCAATAAAAGTCCTGAAGGGAAGAAGGAAAGATTCTTTCCACTTTCAGGGCAGCAGTGTCTCTCCTCCTCCAGGCAGCAGTCGTAGCTGGAGTTGTTATAGCTGGAAAATCTCCCTCTCTCTCCATTACAACACAGGGGTTTTGTCTCCCCCCTCTAAGCCCTTCGACTCCAGCCCAAGGTCTCTCTCGCAAAGCAGGGACGAAACTCGCCTCAGCACAGTCGTATCGTGGGGTGCAAGACATCCCCTGACAGTCCCTTCCTCAGGGGATTCGAGTTCCTCCTGAGTCAGAATGTTCAGGGCAGCTCTCAGCTCTCAGATTCCAGTTCCTCCTGAGTCAGAACATTTAGGGCAGTTCTCAGCTCTCAGATTCGAGTTCCTCCTGAGTCAGAACGTTCAGGGCAGCTCTCAGCTCAGTCTTTGCCCCAAGTGTTCCACCACAGCTCCTTTGCTCTGTCTCAGCTGCCAGCGGGGCAGCAGCGGGAGGGCAAGGCCACCTCCTCCGCGTTCCATCCTGGTCCAGCTCTCAGGACGTCTCTGAGCTCTCAACTCTTCTCTCTCTCTCGCTGTTGCATTTCGGGACTCCCTAAGGGTTTGGAAGTCCACCCCTCCTCTCTAGGAGGTCTTAGAGTTTGGGAAAGTAATTCAGTCTTACCCCCAAAACTGTCCCT
>NW_024103543.1:0-29211 GCF_003945595.2 Pipra filicauda | reverse complement strand
GGAGGAGCGGGGATCCCCTGCAACTTTAGAGATGCCTTCTAAGTTTGTGTCTCACTCACTCAGGTAGCCTGGAACGTGACATCCACAGTGTCCGACTCCGGTCAGGGCCTGGGTGCTGGTGAGTAGGGGGATCACTGGGGTTTGAGCCCCATGCCACACAACTCAGGTATTGCTTGTGGTTTTCTTGCTTGCAGTTGACTCTGAGTAGTCTGATGATGGCAGGAACCTCTGAGGCAGCCCTGGTGCCCCTCCTGTGCATCAAAGCTGGATTGGCATCCCCTGCTCTCGGCAAGATAAGTTCAGGGCAAAGGCCCAGAGAGGGGTTGGGAGTGGGTGCAAGTGTGTGCCTCACCTGGAGGGATTTTTGCAATGAGTCCGGTGCAGGGGGTATCCTGGGACAGGTTATTTGGAGACATCAAAGGAAGGGCTTACTTTTTATCATTGGATTCCCGTGTGCAGGGCAGAGCAGTTCTGGTGTGTGTCACATCCTTTGTCTCGTGCGTGTTTGGTGTCACGTGGTGTGTGTGGTCACGGGTGTGGGGTGTGTCACTTGGGGTCAGCCTGGACCTGCTCTGCCCTGCTCCGTGGATCAGTGGGTAGATAGAATATTGCTCCGAGTCTGGCATCAACGTCAGTTCCCTTAGACAGTGGAGCCGATGGCTGTCCAGTCTGTGAGCAGGATGGTCTTGCGATGCCCTGCTTGGGTGTCTAGAGTCCCGGCTAGGTAGAGTAGCAGAGAGTGTGTAGGGTTTGGCGGTTTTTGGCTTTTGTTGTGAGCAATCCCTGAATGTTTGAGAGCTGAGTGTTTGAGCATTTGCCCATTTCATTTGCAGGGGCGGTGTTGGGAGCAGCTGAAGAGAGAGGAGCCTTGTAGGTGAGTTGGGGAGGCAGCAGGAGGAGCGGGGATGCACTGCAGCTTTAGAGATGCCCTCTAATTTTGTCTCTCTCTCTCTCTCTCTCTCTCTCTCAGGTATCCCAGAAGATGACAGCACGTTGTCCAAGTCTGGTCAGAGTCAGCGACCCAAGGACCTGCCTGGGTGACAGTGAGTAGAGGGATCGTGGGGGCTGGGGCCTCGTGCCACACTCCTCAGATCTGGTGTCTGGTTTTCTTTCTCACAGCTGACTCCGAGTA
Organism: Pipra filicauda; assembly: GCF_003945595.2. Classification (NCBI taxonomy): domain Eukaryota; kingdom Metazoa; phylum Chordata; class Aves; order Passeriformes; family Pipridae; genus Pipra; species Pipra filicauda. Next base: position 28,079 of record NW_024103543.1, on the reverse strand, counting down.
GTGTGACGATGGCAGGAACCTCTGAGGCAGCCCTGGTGCCCCTCCTGTGCATCCAAGATGGATTGGCATCCCCTGCTCTCGGCAAGATAAGTGCAGGGCAAAGACCCAGAGAGGGGTTGGGAGTGGGTGCAAGTGTGTGCCTCACCTGGAGGGATTTTTGCAATTAGTCTGGTGCAGTGGGTATCCTGGGACAGGTTATTTGGACACATCAAAGGAAGGGCTTTTTTTTTATCATGGGATTCACGTGTGCAGGGCAGAGCAGTTCCAGTCTGTGTCATGTCCTTTGTCTGCTCCGTGTTCTGTGTCACGTGGTGTGTGTGGTCACAGGTGTGGGGTGTGTCACTTGGGGTCAGCCTGGACCTGCTCTGCCCTGCTCCGTGGATCAGTGGGTAGATGGAATGTGGCTCCGAGTCTCAGGTCAGCATGTCAGTTCCCTTAGACAGTGGAGCCGATGGCTGTCCAGTGTGTGAGCAGGATGGTCTTGCGCTGCCCTGCTGGGGTGTATGGAGTCCTGGCTGGGTAGAGTAGGAACCAGTGTCTAGGGTTTAGAGGTTTTTGGCTTTTGTTGTGAGCAATCCCTGAATGTTTGAGAGCTGAGTGTTTGAGCATTTGCCCATTTCTTTTGCAGGGGGGGTGTTGGGAGCAGCTGAAGAGAGAGGAGCCTTGTAGGTGAGTTGGGGAGGCAGCAGGAGGAGCGGGGATCCCCTGCAACTTTAGAGATGCCTTCTAAGTTTGTGTCTCACTCACTCAGGTATCCTGGAACGTGACATCCACAGTGTCCGACTCCGGTCAGGGCCTGGGTGCTGGTGCGTAGGGGGATCACTGGGGTTTGAGCCCCATGCCACACAACTCAGGTATTGCTTGTGGTTTTCTTTCTTGCAGTTGACTCTGAGTAGTCTGATGATGGCAGGAACCTCTGAGGCAGCCCTGGTGCTCCTCCTGTGCATCAAAGCTGGATTGGCATCCCCGGCTCTCGGCAAGATAAGTTCAGGGCAAAGGCCCAGAGAGGGGTTGGGAGTGGGTGCAAGTGTGTGCCTCACCTGGAGGGATTTTTGCAATGAGTCCGGTGCAGGGGGTATCCTGGAACAGGTTATTTGGAGACATCAAAGGAAGGGCTTACTTTTTATCATTGGATTCCCGTGTGCAGGGCAGAGCAGTTCTGGTGTGTGTCACATCCTTTGTCTCGTGCGTGTTTGGTGTCACGTGGTGTGTGTGGTCACGGGTGTGGGGTGTGTCACTTGGGGTCAGCCTGGACCTGCTCTGCCCTGCTCCGTGGATCAGTGGGTAGATAGAATATTGCTCCGAGTCTGACATCAACGTCAGTTCCCTTAGACAGTGGAGCCGATGGCTGTCCAGTCTGTGAGCAGGATGGTCTTGCGATGCCCTGCTTGGGTGTCTAGAGGCCCGGCTAGGTAGAGTAGCAGAGAGTGTGTAGGGTTTGGAGGTTTTTGGCTTTTGTTGTGAGCAATCCCTGAATGTTTGAGAGCTGAGTGTTTGAGCATTTGCCCATTTCATTTGCAGGGGCGGTGTTGGGAGCAGCTGAAGAGAGAGGAGCCTTGTAGGTGAGTTGGGGAGGCAGCAGGAGGAGCGGGGATCCACTGCAGCTTTAGAGATGCCCTCTAATTTTGACTCTCTCTCTCTCTCTCTCTCTCTCTCAGGTATCCCAGAAGATGACAGCACGTTGTCCAAGTCTGGTCAGAGTCAGCGACCCAAGGACCTGCCTGGGTGACAGTGAGTAGAGGGATCGTGGGGGCTGGGGCCTCGTGCCACACTCCTCAGATCTGGTGTCTGGTTTTCTTTCTCACAGCTGACTCCGAGTAGTGTGATGATGGCAGGAACCTCTGAGGCAGCCCTGGTGCCCCTCCTGTGCATCCAAGATGGATTGGCATCCCCTGCTCTTGGCAAGATAAGTGCAGGGCATAGCCCCAGAGAGGGGTTGGGAGTGGGTGCAAGTGTGTGCCTCACCTGGAGGGATTTTTGCAATTAGTCTGGTGCAGTGGGTATCCTGGGACAGGTTATTTGGAGACATCAAAGGAAGGGCTTTTTTTTTATCATGGGATTGCCGTGTGCAGGGCAGAGCAGTTCCAGTCTGTGTCCTGTCCTTTGTCTGCTCCGTGTTCTGTGTCACGTGGTGTGTGTGGTCACAGGTGTGGGGTGTGTCACTTGGGGTCAGCCTGGACCTGCTCTGCCCTGCTCCGTGGAGCAGTGGGTAGATGGAATGTGGCTCCGAGTCTCAGGTCAGCATGTCAGTTCCCTTAGACAGTGGAGCCGATGGCTGTCCAGTGTGTGAGCAGGATGGTCTTGCGCTGCCCTGCTGGGGTGTATGGAGTCCTGGCTGGGTAGAGTAGGAACCAGTGTCTAGGGTTTAGAGGTTTTTAGCTTTCCTTGTGAGCAATCCCTGAATGTTTGAGAGCTGAGTGTTTGAGCATTTGCCCATTTCTTTTGTAGGGCCTGGGTGCTGCTGAGTAGGGGGATCACTGGGGTTTGAGCCCCATGCTACACAACTGACGTATTGATTATGGTTTTCTTTCTCACAGCTGACTCCTAGTTGTCTGACGATGGCAGGAACCTCTGAACAAGCCTTGGTGCTCCTCCTGTGCATCAAAGATGGATTGGCATCCCTTGCTTTTGGCCAGATAAGTGCAGGGCAAAGACCCAGAGAGGGGTTGGGAGGGGTTGCAAGTGTGTGCCTGGCCTGGAGGGATTTTTGCAATTAGTCCGGTGCACGGGGTATCCTGTGACAGGTTATTTGGACGCATCAAAGGAAGGGCTTACTTTTTATCATTGGATTCACGTGTGCAGGGCAAAGCAGTTCCAGTCTCTGTCATGTCCTTTGTCTCGTCCATGTGTTGTGTCCTTCGTCTCTTAATTGTTTCACATGGTGTGTGTGGTCACAGGTGTGGGTTGTGTCACTTGGGGTCAGCCTGGACCTGCTCTGCCCTGCTCCGTGGATCAGTGGGTAGATGGAATGTGGCTCCGAGTCTCAGGTCAGCATGTCAGTTCCCTTAGACAGTGGAGCCGATGGCTGTCCAGTCTGTGAGCAGGATGGTCTTGTGATGCCTTGCTTGGGTGTATAGGGTCCCGACTGGGTAGAGTAGGAACCAGTGTCTAGGGTTTAGAGGTTTTTGGCTTTTGTTGTGAGCAATCTCTAAATGTTTGAGAGCTGAGTGTTTGAGCTTTTGCCCTTTTCATTTGCCGGGGCGGTGTTGGGAGCAGCTGAAGAGAGAGGAGCCTTGTAGGTGAGTTGGGGAGGCAGCAGGAGGAGCGGGGATCCACTGCAGCTTTAGAGATGCCCTCTAATTTTGTCTCTCTCTCTCTCTCAGGTATCCCAGAAGATGACAGCACGTTGTCCAAGTCTGGTCAGAGTCAGCGACCCAAGGACCTGCCTGGGTGACAGTGAGTAGAGGGATCGTGGGGGCTGGGGCCTCGTGCCACACTCCTCAGATCTGGTGTCTGGTTTTCTTTCTCACAGCTGACTCTGAGTAGTGTGACGATGGCAGGAACCTCTGAGGCAGCCCAGGTGCCCCTCCTGTGCATCCAAGATGGATTGGCATTCCCTGCTCTCGGCAAGATAAGTGCAGGGCAAAGACCCAGAGAGGGGTTGGGAGTGGGTGCAAGTGTGTGCCTCACCTGGAGGGATTTTTGCAATTAGTCTGGTGCAGGGGGTATCCTGGGACAGGTTATTTGGACACATCAAAGGAAGGGCTTTTTTTTTATCATGGGCTTCCCGTGTGCAGGGCAGAGCAGTTCCAGTCTGTGTCATGTCCTTTGTCTGCTCCGTGTTCTGTGTCACGTGGTGTGTGTGGTCACAGGTGTGGGGTGTGTCACTTGGGGTCAGCCTGGACCTGCTCTACCCTGCTCCGTGGATCAGTGGGTAGATGGAATGTGGCTCCGAGTCTCAGGTCAGCATGTCAGTTCCCTTAGACAGTGGAGCCGATGGCTGTCCAGTCTGTGACCAGGATGGTCTTGCGCTGCCCTGCTGGGGTGTATGGAGTCCTGGCCTGGCTGGGTAGAGTAGGAACCAGTGTCTAGGGTTTAGAGGTTTTTGGCTTTTGTTGTGAGCAATCCCTGAATGTTTGAGAGCTGAGTGTTTGAGCATTTGCCCATTTCTTTTGCAGGGGGGGTGTTGGGAGCAGCTGAAGAGAGAGGAGCCTTGTAGGTGAGTTGGGGAGGCAGCAGGAGGAGCGGGGATCCCCTGCAACTTTAGAGAATGCCTTCTAAGTTTGTGTCTCACTCACCCAGTATCTGGAACGGACATCCACATTTCCGACTCCGGTCGGGCCTGGGTGGCTGGTAGTATGGGATCACTGGGTTTGAGCCCCATCCACACAACTCCAGGTATTGCTCTTGTTGGTTTTCTTTCTTGCAAGTTTACCGCTGAGTAGTCCTGATGATGGCAGGCTCTGAGTCACCCTGGGGCCTCCTACTGTGCATCAAAGTGATTGGCTCCCCTTGCTCTCGGCAGAATAATGCAGGCAAGCCAAGGAGGGTGGGAGTTGGCGTGCGAAGTGTGTGCCTCACTGAGGGATTTTGCAAGAGTCCGGTGCAACGGGTTCCTGGACAGGTTTTTGGAGACCTCAAGGAGGGCTTACTTTTTATCATTGGATTCCCGTGTGCAGGGCAGAGCAGTTCTGGTGTGTGTCACATCCTTTGTCTCGTGCGTGTTTGGTGTCACGTGGTGTGTGTGGTCACAGGTGTGGGGTGTGTCACTTGGGGTCAGCCTGGAACTGCTCTGCCCTGCTCCGTGGATCAGTGGGTAGATAGAATATTGCTCAGAGTCTGACATCAACGTCAGTTCCCTTAGACAGTGGAGCCGATGGCTGTCCAGTCTGTGAGCAGGATGGTCTTGCGCTGCCCTGCTTGGGTGTCTAGAGTCCCGACTGGGTAGAGTAGGAAGCAGTGTCTAGGGTTTAGAGGTTTTTGCTTTCCGTTGTGAGCAATCCCTGAATGTTTGAGAGCTGAGTGTTTGAGCATTTGCCCATTTCATTTGCAGGGGCGGTGTTGGGAGCAGCTGAAGAGAGAGGAGCCTTGTAGGTGAGTTGGGGAGGCAGCAGGAGGAGCGGGGATCCACTGCAGCTTTAGAGATGCCCTCTAATTTTGTCTCTCTCTCTCTCTCTCTCTCTCTCTCAGGTATCCCAGAAGATGACAGCACGTTGTCCAAGTCTGGTCAGAGTCAGCGACCCAAGGACCTGCCTGGGTGACAGTGAGTAGAGGGATCGTGGGGGCTGGGGCCTCGTGCCACACTCCTCAGATCTGGTGTCTGGTTTTCTTTCTCACAGCTGACTCCGAGTAGTGTGACGATGGCAGGAACCTCTGAGGCAGCCCTGGTGCCCCTCCTGTGCATCCAAGATGGATTGGCATCCCCTGCTCTCGGCAAGATAAGTGCAGGGCAAAGACCCAGAGAGGGGTTGGGAGTGGGTGCAAGTGTGTGCCTCACCTGGAGGGATTTTTGCAATTAGTCTGGTGCAGGGGGTATCCTGGGACAGGTTATTTGGACACATCAAAGGAAGGGCTTTTTTTTTATCATGGGATTCCCGTGTGCAGGGCAGAGCAGTTCCAGTCTGTGTCATGTCCTTTGTCTGCTCCGTGTTCTGTGTCACGTGGTGTGTGTGGTCACAGGTGTGGGGTGTGTCACTTGGGGTCAGCCTGGACCTGCTCTGCCCTGCTCCGTGGATCAGTGGGTAGATGGAATGTGGCTCCGAGTCTCAGGTCAGCATGTCAGTTCCCTTAGACAGTGGAGCCGATGGCTGTCCAGTCTGTGAGCAGGATGGTCTTGCGCTGCCCTGCTGGGGTGTATGGAGTCCTGGCTGGGTAGAGTAGGAACCAGTGTCTAGGGTTTAGAGGTTTTTGGCTTTCGTTGTGAGCAATCCCTGAATGTTTGAGAGCTGAGTGTTTGAGCATTTGCCCATTTCATTTGTAGGGCCTGGGTGCTGCTGAGTAGGGGGATCACTGGGGTTTGAGCCCCATGCTACACAACTGACGTATTGATTATGGTTTTCTTTCTCACAGCTGACTCCTAGTTGTCTGACGATGGCAGGAACCTCTGAACAAGCCTTGGTGCTCCTCCTGTGCATCAAAGATGGATTGGCATCCCTTGCTTTTGGCAAGATAAGTGCAGGGCAAAGACCCAGAGAGGGGTTGGGAGGGGTTGCAAGTGTGTGCCTGGCCTGGAGGGATTTTTGCAATTAGTCCGGTGCACGGGGTATCCTGTGACAGGTTATTTGGACGCATCAAAGGAAGGGCTTACTTTTTATCATTGGATTCCTGTGTGCAGGGCAAAGCAGTTCCAGTCTCTGTCATGTCCTTTGTCTCGTCCATGTGTTGTGTCCTTCGTCTCTTAATTGTTTCACATGGTGTGTGTGGTCACAGGTGTGGGGTGTGTCACTTGGGGTCAGCCTGGACCTGCTCTGCCCTGCTCCGTGGATCAGTGGGTAGATAGAATATTGCTCCGAGTCTGACATCAACGTCAGTTCCCTTAGACAGTGGAGCCGATGGCTGTCCAGTCTGTGAGCAGGATGGTCTTGCGATGCCCTGCTGGGGTGTCTAGAGTCCCGGCTAGGTAGAGTAGCAGAGACTGTGTAGGGTTTGGAGGTTTTTGGCTTTTGTTGTGAGCAATCCCTGAATGTTTGAGAGCTGAGTGTTTGAGCATTTGCCCATTTCATTTGCAGGGGCGGTGTTGGGAGCAGCTGAAGAGAGAGGAGCCTTGTAGGTGAGTTGGGGAGGCAGCAGGAGGAGTGGGGATCCACTGCAGCTTTAGAGATGCCCTCTAATTTTGTCTCTCTCTCTCTCTCTCTCTCTCTCTCTCTCTCTCAGGTATCCCAGAAGATGACAGCACGTTGTCCAAGTCTGGTCAGAGTCAGCGACCCGAGGACCTGCCTGGGTGACAGTGAGTAGAGGGATCGTGGGGGCTGGGGCCTCGTGCCACACTACTGAGATCTGGTGTCTGGTTTTCTTTCTCACAGCTGACTCCGAGTAGTGTGACGATGGCAGGAACCTCTGAGGCAGCCCTGGTGCCCCTCCTGTGCATCCAAGATGGATTGGCATCCCCTGCTCTCGGCAAGATAAGTGCAGGGCAAAGACCCAGAGAGGGGTTGGGAGTGGTTGCAAGTGTGTGCCTCACCTGGAGGGATTTTTGCAATTAGTCTGGTGCAGGGGGTATCCTGGGACAGGTTATTTGGACACATCAAAGGAAGGGCTTTTTTTTATCATGGGATTCCCGTGTGCAGGGCAGAGCAGTTCCAGTCTGTGTCATGTCCTTTGTCTGCTCCGTGTTCTGTGTCACGTGGTGTGTGTGGTCACAGGTGTGGGGTGTGTCACTTGGGGTCAGCCTGGACCTGCTCTGCCCTGCTCCGTGGGTCAGTGGGTAGATGGAATGTGGCTCCGAGTCTCAGGTCAGCATGTCAGTTCCCTTAGACAGTGGAGCCGATGGCTGTCCAGTCTGTGAGCAGGATGGTCTTGCGCTGCCCTGCTGGGGTGTATGGAGTCCTGGCTGGGTAGAGTAGGAACCAGTGTCTAGGGTTTAGAGGTTTTTAGCTTTCCTTGTGAGCAATCCCTGAATGTTTGAGAGCTGAGTGTTTGAGCATTTGCCCATTTCTTTTGCAGGGGGGGTGTTGGGAGCAGCTGAAGAGAGAGGAGCCTTGTAGGTGAGTTGGGGAGGCAGCAGGAGGAGCGGGGATCCCCTGCAACTTTAGAGATGCCTTCTAAGTTTGTGTCTCACTCACTCAGGTATCCTGGAACGTGACATCCACAGTGTCCGACTCCGGTCAGGGCCTGGGTGCTGGTGAGTAGGGGGATCACTGAGGTTTGAGCCCCATGCCACACAACTCAGGTATTGCTTGTGGTTTTCTTTCTTGCAGTTGACTCTGAGTAGTCTGATGATGGCAGGAACCTCTGAGGCAGCCCTGGTGCTCCTCCTGTGCATCAAAGCTGGATTGGCATCCCCGGCTCTCGGCAAGATAAGTTCAGGGCAAAGGCCCAGAGAGGGGTTGGGAGTGGGTGCAAGTGTGTGCCTCCCCTGGAGGGATTTTTGCAATTAGTCCGGTGCAGGGGGTATCCTGGAACAGGTTATTTGGAGACATCAAAGGAAGGGCTTACTTTTTATCATTGGATTCCCGTGTGCAGGGCAGAGCAGTTCTGGTGTGTGTCACATCCTTTGTCTCGTGCGTGTTTGGTGTCATGTGGTGTGTGTGGTCACGGGTGTGGGGTGTGTCACTTGGGGTCAGCCTGGACCTGCTCTGCCCTGCTCCGTGGATCAGTGGGTAGATAGAATATTGCTCCGAGTCTGACATCAACGTCAGTTCCCTTAGACAGTGGAGCCGATGGCTGTCCAGTCTGTGAGCAGGATGGTCTTGCGATGCCCTGCTTGGGTGTCTAGAGTCCCGGCTAGGTAGAGTAGCAGAGGGTGTGTAGGGTTTGGAGGTTTTTGGCTTTTGTTGTGAGCAATCCCTGAATGTTTGAGAGCTGAGTGTTTGAGCATTTGCCCATTTCATTTGCAGGGGCGGTGTTGGGAGCAGCTGAAGAGAGAGGAGCCTTGTAGGTGAGTTGGGGAGGCAGCAGGAGGAGCGGGGATGCACTGCAGCTTTAGAGATGCCCTCTAATTTTGTCTCTCTCTCTCTCTCTCTCTCTCTCAGGTATCCCAGAAGATGTCAGCGACCCAAGGACCTGCCTCGGTGACAGTGAGTAGAGGGATCGTGGGGGCTGGGGCCTCGTGCCACACTACTCAGATATGGTGTCTGGTTTTCTTTCTCGCAGTTGACTCCGAGTAGTCTGACGATGGCAGGAACCTCTGAGGCAGCCCAGGTGCCCCTCCTCTGCATCCAAGATGGATTGGCATCCCCTGCACTTGGAAAGATAAGTGCGGGGCAAAGACCCAGAGAGGGGTTGGGAGTGGGTGCAAGTCTGTGCCTCGCCTGGAGGGATTTTTGCAATTAGTCCGGTGCAAGGGGTATCCTGTGACAGGTTATTTGGACGCATCAAAGGAAAGGCTTACTTTTTATCATTGGATTCCCGTGTGCAGGGCAGAGCAGTTCTGGTGTGTGTCACGTCCTTTCTCTCATGCGTGTTTTGTGTCACATGGTGTGTGTGGTCACAGGTGTGGGGTGTCTGACTTGGGGTCAGCCTGGACCTGCTCTGCCCTGCTCCGTGGATCAGTGGGTAGATAGAATATTGCTCAGAGTCTCCCATCAACATGTCAGTTCCCTTAGACAGTGGAGCCGATGGCTGTCCAGTCTGTGAGCAGGATGTCTTGCGCTGCCCTTGCTGGGTGTATGGAGTCATGGCTGAGGTACGCGTAGGAACCAGTGTCTAGGTTTAGAGGTTTTTGATTTCGTTGAGCAATCCCCTGAATGTTTGAGAGCTGTGAGTGTTTGGAGCATTTGCCCATTTCCTTTGTAGGCCTGGTGCGCTGATTAGGGGGATCACTGGGGTTTGAGCCCCATGCTACACAACTGATGTATTGATTATGGTTTTCTTTCTCACAGCTGACTCCTAGTTGTCTGACGATGGCAGGAACCTCTGAACAAGCCTTGGTGCTCCTCCTGTGCATCAAAGATGGATTGGCATCCCTTGCTTTTGGCAAGATAAGTGCAGGGCAAAGACCCAGAGAGGGGTTGGGAGGGGTTGCAAGTGTGTGCCTGGCCTCGAGGGATTTTTGCAATTAGTCCGGTGCACGGGGTATCCTGTGACAGGTTATTTGGACGCCTCAAAGGAAGGGCTTACTTTTTATCATTGGATTCCTGTGTGCAGGGCAAAGCAGTTCCAGTCTCTGTCATGTCCTTTGTCTCGTCCATGTTTTGTGTCCTTCGTCTCTTAATTGTTTCACATGGTGTGTGTGGTCACAGGTGTGGGGTGTGTCACTTGGGGTCAGCCTGGACCTGCTCTGCCCTGCTCCGTGGATCAGTGGGTAGATAGAATATTGCTCCGAGTCTGACATCAACATGTCAGTTCCCTTAGACAGTGGAGCCGATGGCTGTCCAGTCTGTGAGCAGGATGGTCTTGCGATGCCCTGCTTGGGTGTATAGAGTCCCGACTGGGTAGAGTAGGAAGCAGTGTCTAGGGTTTAGAGGTTTTTGGCTTTCCTTGTGAGCAATCCCTAAATGTTTGAGAGCTGAGTGTTTGAGCATTTGGCCATTTCATTTGCAGGGGCGGTGTTGGGAGCAGCTGAAGAGAGAGGAGCCTTGTAGGTGAGTTGTGGAGGCAGCAGGAGGAGTGGGGATCCCCTGCAGCTTTAGAGATGCCCTCTAATTTTGTCTGTCGCTCACCCAGATGTCCCAGAAGATGACAGCACAGTGTTCAACTGTGGTCGGAGCCAGTGACACGACGACCTGCCTGGGTAAGAGTGAGTGGAGGGATCATGGGGTCTGGGGCCATGTGCCGCACTATTCAGATGTGGAGTCTGGTTTTCTTTCTCGCAGTTGACTCCGAGTAGTCTGACGATGGCAGGGAACCTCTGAGGCAGCCCAGGTGCCCCTCCTCTGCATTGAAGATGGCTTCGCCTGCCCGACTCTCGGCAAGATAAGTGCAGGGCAAAGCCCCAGAGAGGGGTTGGGAGTGGGTGCAAGTCTGTGCCTGGCCTGGAGGGTTTTTTGAAATTAGTCCGGTGCCACGGGTATCCTATAACAGATTATTTGCACACATCCCAGGAAGGGCTTACTTTTTATCACTGGATTCACGTGTGCAGGGCAGAGCAGTTCCACTGTCTGTCATGTCCTTTGTCTCGTCCACGTGTTGTGTCCTTTGTCTCCCAATTGTGCCACGTGGTCTGTGTGGTCACAGGTGTGGGGTGTCTGACTTGGGGTCAGCATGGAACTGCTCTGCCCTGCTGCGTGGATCAGTGGGTAGATGGAATCTGGCTCCGAGTCTCAGGTCAGCCTGTCAGTTCCCTTAGACAGTGGAGCCGATGGCTGTGCAGTCTGTGAGCAGGATGGTCTTGTGATGCCCTGCTTGGGTGTATAGAGTCCCGGCTAGGTAGAGTAGGAACCAGTGTCTAGGGTTTAGAGGTTTTTGGCTTTCGTTGTGAGCAATCCCTAAATGTTTGAGAGCTGTGTGTTTGAGCATTTGCCCATGTCATTTGCAGGGGCGGTCTTGGGAGCAGCTGAAGAGAGAGGAGCCTTGTAGGTGAGTTGGGGAGGCAGCAGGAGGAGCAGGGATCCACTGCAGCTTTAGAGATGCCTTCTAAGTTTGTGTCTCACTCACTCAGGTATCCTGGAAGGTGACATCCACGGTGTCCGACTCCGGTCAGGGCCTGGGTGCTGGTGAGTAGGGGGATCACTGGGGTTTGAGCCCCATGCCACACAACTCAGGTATTGCTTGTGGTTTTCTTTCTTGCAGTTGACTCTGAGTAGTCTGATGATGGCAGGAACCTCTGAGGCAGCCCTGGTGCTCCTCCTGTGCATCAAAGCTGGATTGGCATCCCCTGCTCTCGGCAAGATAAGTTCAGGGCAAAGGCCCAGAGAGGGGTTGGGAGTGGGTGCAAGTGTGTGCCTCACCTGGAGGGATTTTTGCAATGAGTCCGGTGCAGGGGGTATCCTGGAACAGGTTATTTGGAGACATCAAAGGAAGGGCTTACTTTTTATCATTGGATTCCCGTGTGCAGGGCAGAGCAGTTCTGGTGTGTGTCACATCCTTTGTCTCGTGCGTGTTTGGTGTCACGTGGTGTGTGTGGTCACGGGTGTGGGGTGTGTCACTTGGGGTCAGCCTGGACCTGCTCTGCCCTGCTCCGTGGATCAGTGGGTAGATAGAATATTGCTCCGAGTCTGACATCAACATGTCAGTTCCCTTAGACAGTGGAGCCGATGGCTGTCCAGTCTGTGAGCAGGATGGTCTTGCCATGCCCTGCTTGGGTGTCTAGAGTCCCGGCTAGGTAGAGTAGCAGAGAGTGTGTAGGGTTTGGAGGTTTTTGGCTTTTGTTGTGAGCAATCCCTGAATGTTTGAGAGCTGAGTGTTTGAGCATGTGCCCATTTCATTTGCAGGGGCGGTGTTGGGAGCAGCTGAAGAGAGAGGAGCCTTGTAGGTGAGTTGGGGAGGCAGCAGGAGGAGCGGGGATCCACTGCAGCTTTAGAGATGCCCTCTAATTTTGTCTCTCTCTCTCTCTCTCTCTCTCTCTCTCAGGTATCCCAGAAGATGACAGCACGTTGTCCAAGTCTGGTCAGAGTCAGCGACCCAAGGACCTGCCTGGGTGACAGTGAGTAGAGGGATCGTGGGGGCTGGGGCCTCGTGCCACACTCCTCAGATCTGGTGTCTGGTTTTCTTTCTCACAGCTGACTCCGAGTAGTGTGACGATGGCAGGAACCTCTGAGGCAGCCCTGGTGCCCCTCCTGTGCATCCAAGATGGATTGGCATCCCCTGCTCTCGGCAAGATAAGTGCAGGGCAAAGACCCAGAGAGGGGTTGGGAGTGGGTGCAAGTGTGTGCCTCGACCTGGAGGGATTTTTGCAATTAGTCTGGTGCAGGGGGTATCCTGGGACAGGTTATTTGGACACATCAAAGGAAGGGCTTTTTTTTTATCATGGGCTTCCCGTGTGCAGGGCAGAGCAGTTCCAGTCTGTGTCATGTCCTTTGTCTGCTCCGTGTTCTGTGTCACGTGGTGTGTGTGGTCACAGGTGTGGGGTGTGTCACTTGGGGTCAGCCTGGACCTGCTCTGCCCTGCTCCGTGGATCAGTGGGTAGATGGAATGTGGCTCCGAGTCTCAGGTCAGCATGTCAGTTCCCTTAGACAGTGGAGCCGATGGCTGTCCAGTGTGTGAGCAGGATGGTCTTGCGCTGCCCTGCTGGGGTGTATGGAGTCCTGGCTGGGTAGAGTAGGAACCAGTGTCTAGGGTTTAGAGGTTTTTAGCTTTCCTTGTGAGCAATCCCTGAATGTTTGAGAGCTGAGTGTTTGAGCATTTGCCCATTTCATTTGCAGGGGGGGTGTTGGGAGCAGCTGAAGAGAGAGGAGCCTTGTAGGTGAGTTGGGGAGGCAGCAGGAGGAGCGGGGATCCCCTGCAGCTTTAGAGATGCCTTCTAAGTTTGTGTCTCACTCACTCAGGTATCCTGGAACGTGACATCCACAGTGTCCGACTCCGGTCAGGGCCTGGGTGCTGGTGAGTAGAGGGATCACTGGGGTTTGAGCCCCATGCCACACAACTCAGGTATTGCTTGTGGTTTTCTTTCTTGCAGTTGACTCTGAGTAGTCTGATGATGGCAGGAACCTCTGAGGCAGCCCTGGTGCTCCTCCTGTGCATCAAAGCTGGATTGGCATCCCTGCTCTCGGCAAGATAAGTTCAGGGCAAAGGCCCAGAGAGGGGTTGGGAGTGGGTGCAAGTGTGTGCCTCACCTGGAGGGATTTTTGCAATGAGTCCGGTGCAGGGGGTATCCTGGAACAGGTTATTTGGAGACATCAAAGGAAGGGCTTACTTTTTATCATTGGATTCCCGTGTGCAGGGCAGAGCAGTTCTGGTGTGTGTCACATCCTTTGTCTCGTGCGTGTTTGGTGTCACGTGGTGTGTGTGGTCACGGGTGTGGGGTGTGTCACTTGGGGTCAGCCTGGACCTGCTCTGCCCTGCTCCGTGGATCAGTGGGTAGATAGAATATTGCTCCGAGTCTGACATCAACGTCAGTTCCCTTAGACAGTGGAGCCGATGGCTGTCCAGTCTGTGAGCAGGATGGTCTTGCGATGCCCTGCTTGGGTGTCTAGAGTCCCGGCTAGGTAGAGTAGCAGAGAGTGTGTAGGGTTTGGAGGTTTTTGGCTTTTGTTGTGAGCAATCCCTGAATGTTTGAGAGCTGAGTGTTTGAGCATTTGCCCATTTCATTTGCAGGGGCGGTGTTGGGAGCAGCTGAAGAGAGAGGAGCCTTGTAGGTGAGTTGGGGAGGCAGCAGGAGGAGCGGGGATCCACTGCAGCTTTAGAGATGCCCTCTAATTTTGTCTCTCTCTCTCTCTCTCTCTCTCTCAGGTATCCCAGAAGATGACAGCACGTTGTCCAAGTCTGGTCAGAGTCAGCGACCCAAGGACCTGCCTGGGTGACAGTGAGTAGAGGGATCGTGGGGGCTGGGGCCTCGTGCCACACTCCTCAGATCTGGTGTCTGGTTTTCTTTCTCACAGCTGACTCCGAGTAGTGTGACGATGGCAGGAACCTCTGAGGCAGCCCTGGTGCCCCTCCTGTGCATCCAAGATGGATTGGCATCCCCTGCTCTCGGCAAGATAAGTGCAGGGCAAAGACCCAGAGAGGGGTTGGGAGTGGGTGCAAGTGTGTGCCTCACCTGGAGGGATTTTTGCAATTAGTCTGGTGCAGGGGGTATCCTGGGACAGGTTATTTGGACACATCAAAGGAAGGGCTTTTTTTTTATCATGGGATTCCCGTGTGCAGGGCAGAGCAGTTCCAGTCTGTGTCATGTCCTTTGTCTGCTCCGTGTTCTGTGTCACGTGGTGTGTGTGGTCACAGGTGTGGGGTGTGTCACTTGGGGTCAGCCTGGACCTGCTCTGCCCTGCTCCGTGGATCAGTGGGTAGATGGAATGTGGCTCCGAGTCTCAGGTCAGCATGTCAGTTCCCTTAGACAGTGGAGCCGATGGCTGTCCAGTCTGTGAGCAGGATGGTCTTGCGCTGCCCTGCTGGGGTGTATGGAGTCCTGGCTGGGTAGAGTAGGAACCAGTGTCTAGGGTTTAGAGGTTTTTGGCTTTCCTTGTGAGCAATCCCTGAATGTTTGAGAGCTGAGTGTTTGAGCATTTGCCCATTTCTTTTGCAGGGGGGGTGTTGGGAGCAGCTGAAGAGAGAGGAGCCTTGTAGGTGAGTTGGGGAGGCAGCAGGAGGCGCGGGGATCCCCTGCAACTTTAGAGATGCCTTCTAAGTTTGTGTCTCACTCACTCAGGTATCCTGGAACGTGACATCCACAGTGTCCGACTCCGGTCAGGGCCTGGGTGCTGGTGAGTAGGGGGATCACTGGGGTTTGAGCCCCATGCCACACAACTCAGGTATTGCTTGTGGTTTTCTTTCTTGCAGTTGACTCTGAGTAGTCTGATGATGGCAGGAACCTCTGAGGCAGCCCTGGTGCTCCTCCTGTGCATCAAAGCTGGATTGGCATCCCCGGCTCTCGGCAAGATAAGTTCAGGGCAAAGGCCCAGAGAGGGGTTGGGAGTGGGTGCAAGTGTGTGCCTCACCTGGAGGGATTTTTGCAATGAGTCCGGTGCAGGGGGTATCCTGGAACAGGTTATTTGGAGACATCAAAGGAAGGGCTTACTTTTTATCATTGGATTCCCGTGTGCAGGGCAGAGCAGTTCTGGTGTGTGTCACATCCTTTGTCTCGTGCGTGTTTGGTGTCACGTGGTGTGTGTGGTCACGGGTGTGGGGTGTGTCACTTGGGGTCAGCCTGGACCTGCTCTGCCCTGCTCCGTGGATCAGTGGGTAGATAGAATATTGCTCCGAGTCTGACATCAACGTCAGTTCCCTTAGACAGTGGAGCCGATGGCTGTCCAGTCTGTGAGCAGGATGGTCTTGCGATGCCCTGCTTGGGTGTCTAGAGTCCCGGCTAGGTAGAGTAGCAGAGAGTGTGTAGGGTTTGGAGGTTTTTGGCTTTTGTTGTGAGCAATCCCTGAATGTTTGAGAGCTGAGTGTTTGAGCATTTGCCCATTTCATTTGCAGGGGCGGTGTTGGGAGCAGCTGAAGAGAGAGGAGCCTTGTAGGTGAGTTGGGGAGGCAGCAGGAGGAGCGGGGATCCACTGCAGCTTTAGAGATGCCCTCTAATTTTGTCTCTCTCTCTCTCTCTCTCTCTCAGGTATCCCAGAAGATGACAGCACGTTGTCCAAGTCTGGTCAGAGTCAGCGACCCAAGGACCTGCCTGGGTGACAGTGAGTAGAGGGATCGTGGGGGCTGGGGCCTCGTGCCACACTCCTCAGATCTGGTGTCTGGTTTTCTTTCTCACAGCTGACTCCGAGTAGTGTGACGATGGCAGGAACCTCTGAGGCAGCCCTGGTGCCCCTCCTGTGCATCCAAGATGGATTGGCATCCCCTGCTCTCGGCAAGATAAGTGCAGGGCAAAGACCCAGAGAGGGGTTGGGAGTGGGTGCAAGTGTGTGCCTCACCTGGAGGGATTTTTGCAATTAGTCTGGTGCAGGGGGTATCCTGGGACAGGTTATTTGGACACATCAAAGGAAGGGCTTTTTTTTTATCATGGGATTCCCGTGTGCAGGGCAGAGCAGTTCCAGTCTGTGTCATGTCCTTTGTCTGCTCCGTGTTCTGTGTCACGTGGTGTGTGTGGTCACAGGTGTGGGGTGTGTCACTTGGGGTCAGCCTGGACCTGCTCTGCCCTGCTCCGTGGATCAGTGGGTAGATGGAATGTGCTCCGAGTCTCAGGTCAGCATGTCAGTTCCCTTAGACAGTGGAGCCGATGGCTGTCCAGTCTGTGAGCAGGATGGTCTTGCGCTGCCCTGCTGGGGTGTATGGAGTCCTGGCTGGGTAGAGTAGGAACCAGTGTCTAGGGTTTAGAGGTTTTTGGCTTTCCTTGTGAGCAATCCCTGAATGTTTGAGAGCTGAGTGTTTGAGCATTTGCCCATTTCTTTTGCAGGGGGGGTGTTGGGAGCAGCTGAAGAGAGAGGAGCCTTGTAGGTGAGTTGGGGAGGCAGCAGGAGGAGCGGGGATCCCCTGCAACTTTAGAGATGCCTTCTAAGTTTGTGTCTCACTCACTCAGGTATCCTGGAACGTGACATCCACAGTGTCCGACTCCGGTCAGGGCCTGGGTGCTGGTGAGTAGGGGGATCACTGGGGTTTGAGCCCCATACCACACAACTCAGGTATTGCTTGTGGTTTTCTTTCTTGCAGTTGACTCTGAGTAGTCTGATGATGGCAGGAACCTCTGAGGCAGCCCTGGTGCTCCTCCTGTGCATCAAAGCTGGATTGGCATCCCCTGCTCTCGGCAAGATAAGTTCAGGGCAAAGGCCCAGAGAGGGGTTGGGAGTGGGTGCAAGTGTGTGCCTCACCTGGAGGGATTTTTGCAATGAGTCCGGTGCAGGGGGTATCCTGGAACAGGTTATTTGGAGACATCAAAGGAAGGGCTTACTTTTTATCATTGGATTCCCGTGTGCAGGGCAGAGCAGTTCTGGTGTGTGTCACATCCTTTGTCTCGTGCGTGTTTGGTGTCACGTGGTGTGTGTGGTCACGGGTGTGGGGTGTGTCACTTGGGGTCAGCCTGGACCTGCTCTGCCCTGCTCCGTGGATCAGTGGGTAGATAGAATATTGCTCCGAGTCTGACATCAACGTCAGTTCCCTTAGACAGTGGAGCCGATGGCTGTCCAGTCTGTGAGCAGGATGGTCTTGCCATGCCCTGCTTGGGTGTCTAGAGTCCCGGCTAGGTAGAGTAGCAGAGAGTGTGTAGGGTTTGGAGGTTTTTGGCTTTTGTTGTGAGCAATCCCTGAATGTTTGAGAGCTGAGTGTTTGAGCATTTGCCCATTTCATTTGCAGGGGCGGTGTTGGGAGCAGCTGAAGAGAGAGGAGCCTTGTAGGTGAGTTGGGGAGGCAGCAGGAGGAGCGGGGATCCACTGCAGCTTTAGAGATGCCCTCTAATTTTGTCTCTCTCTCTCTCTCTCAGGTATCCCAGAAGATGACAGCACGTTGTCCAAGTCTGGTCAGAGTCAGCGACCCAAGGACCTGCCTGGGTGACAGTGAGTAGAGGGATCGTGGGGGCTGGGGCCTCGTGCCACACTCCTCAGATCTGGTGTCTGGTTTTCTTTCTCACAGCTGACTCCGAGTAGTGTGACGATGGCAGGAACCTCTGAGGCAGCCCTGGTGCCCCTCCTGTGCATCCAAGATGGATTGGCATCCCCTGCTCTCGGCAAGATAAGTGCAGGGCAAAGACCCAGAGAGGGGTTGGGAGTGGGTGCAAGTGTGTGCCTTAGTCCGGTGCAGTGGGTATCCTGGGACAGGTTATTTGGAGACATCAAAGGAAGGGCTTTTTTTTTATCATGGGATTCCCGTGTGCAGGGCAGAGCAGTTCCAGTCTGTGTCCTGTCCTTTGTCTGCTCCGTGTTCTGTGTCACGTGGTGTGTGTGGTCACAGGTGTGGGGTGTGTCACTTGGGGTCAGCCTGGACCTGCTCTGCCCTGCTCCGTGGATCAGTGGGTAGATGGAATATGGCTCCGAGTCTCAGGTCAGCATGTCAGTTCCCTTAGACAGTGGAGCCGATGGCTGTCGAGTCTGTGAGCAGGATGGTCTTGCGCTGCCCTGCTGGGGTGTATGGAGTCCTGGCTGGGTAGAGTAGGAACCAGTGTCTAGGGTTTAGAGGTTTTTGGCTTTCGTTGTGAGCAATCCCTGAATGTTTGAGAGCTGAGTGTTTGAGCACTTGCCCATTTCATTTGTAGGGCCTGGGTGCTGCTGAGTAGGGGGATCACTGGGGTTTGAGCCCCATGCTACACAACTGACGTATTGATTATGGTTTTCTTTCTCACAGCTGACTCCTAGTTGTCTGACGATGGCAGGAACCTCTGAACAAGCCTTGGTGCTCCTCCTGTGCATCAAAGATGGATTGGCATCCCTTGCTTTTGGCAAGATAAGTGCAGGGCAAAGACCCAGAGAGGGGTTGGGAGGGGTTGCAAGTGTGTGCCTGGCCTGGAGGGATTTTTGCAATTAGTCCGGTGCAGGGGGTATCCTGTGACAGGTTATTTGGACGCATCAAAGGAAGGGCTTACTTTTTATCATTGGATTCACGTGTGCAGGGCAAAGCAGTTCCAGTCTCTGTCATGTCCTTTGTCTCGTCCATGTGTTGTGTCCTTCGTCTCTTAATTGTGTCACATGGTGTGTGTGGTCACAGGTGTGGGGTGTGTCACTTGGGGTCAGCCTGGACCTGCTCTGCCCTGCTCCGTGGAGCAGTGGGTAGATAGAATATTGCTCCGAGTCTGACATCAACGTCAGTTCCCTTAGACAGTGGAGCCGATGGCTGTCCAGTCTGTGAGCAGGATGGTCTTGCGATGCCCTGCTTGGGTGTCTAGAGTCCCGGCTAGGTAGAGTAGCAGAGAGTGTGTAGGGTTTGGAGGTTTTTGGCTTTTGTTGTGAGCAATCCCTGAATGTTTGAGAGCTGAGTGTTTGAGCATTTGCCCATTTCATTTGCAGGGGCGGTGTTGGGAGCAGCTGAAGAGAGAGGAGCCTTGTAGGTGAGTTGGGGAGGCAGCAGGAGGAGCGGGGATCCACTGCAGCTTTAGAGATGCCCTCTAATTTTGACTCTCTCTCTCTCTCTCTCAGGTATCCCAGAAGATGACAGCACGTTGTCCAAGTCTGGTCAGAGTCAGCGACCCAAGGACCTGCCTGGGTGACAGTGAGTAGAGGGATCGTGGGGGCTGGGGCCTCGTGCCACACTCCTCAGATCTGGTGTCTGGTTTTCTTTCTCACAGCTGACTCCGAGTAGTGTGACGATGGCAGGAACCTCTGAGGCAGCCCTGGTGCCCCTCCTGTGCATCCAAGATGGATTGGCATCCCCTGCTCTCGGCAAGATAAGTGCAGGGCAAAGACCCAGAGAGGGGTTGGGAGTGGGTGCAAGTGTGTGCCTCACCTGGAGGGATTTTTGCAATTAGTCTGGTGCAGGGGGTATCCTGGGACAGGTTATTTGGACACATCAAAGGAAGGGCTTTTTTTTTATCATGGGATTCCCGTGTGCAGGGCAGAGCAGTTCCAGTCTGTGTCATGTCCTTTGTCTGCTCCGTGTTCTGTGTCACGTGGTGTGTGTGGTCACAGGTGTGGGGTGTGTCACTTGGGGTCAGCCTGGACCTGCTCTGCCCTGCTCCGTGGATCAGTGGGTAGATGGAATGTGGCTCCGAGTCTCAGGTCAGCATGTCAGTTCCCTTAGACAGTGGAGCCGATGGCTGTCCAGTGTGTGAGCAGGATGGTCTTGCGCTGCCCTGCTGGGGTGTATGGAGTCCTGGCTGGGTAGAGTAGGAACCAGTGTCTAGGGTTTAGAGGTTTTTAGCTTTCCTTGTGAGCAATCCCTGAATGTTTGAGAGCTGAGTGTTTGAGCATTTGCCCATTTCTTTTGCAGGGGGGGTGTTGGGAGCAGCTGAAGAGAGAGGAGCCTTGTAGGTGAGTTGGGGAGGCAGCAGGAGGAGCGGGGATCCCCTGCAACTTTAGAGATGCCTTCTAAGTTTGTGTCTCACTCACTCAGGTATCCTGGAACGTGACATCCACAGTGTCCGACTCCGGTCAGGGCCTGGGTGCTGGTGAGTAGAGGGATCACTGGGGTTTGAGCCCCATGCCACACAACTCAGGTATTGCTTGTGGTTTTCTTTCTTGCAGTTGACTCTGAGTAGTCTGATGATGGCAGGAACCTCTGAGGCAGCCCTGGTGCTCCTCCTGTGCATCAAAGCTGGATTGGCATCCCCTGCTCTCGGCAAGATAAGTTCAGGGCAAAGGCCCAGAGAGGGGTTGGGAGTGGGTGCAAGTGTGTGCCTCACCTGGAGGGATTTTTGCAATGAGTCCGGTGCAGGGGGTATCCTGGAACAGGTTATTTGGAGACATCAAAGGAAGGGCTTACTTTTTATCATTGGATTCCCGTGTGCAGGGCAGAGCAGTTCTGGTGTGTGTCACATCCTTTGTCTCGTGCGTGTTTGGTGTCACGTGGTGTGTGTGGTCACGGGTGTGGGGTGTGTCACTTGGGGTCAGCCTGGACCTGCTCTGCCCTGCTCCGTGGATCAGTGGGTAGATAGAATATTGCTCCGAGTCTGACATCAACGTCAGTTCCCTTAGACAGTGGAGCCGATGGCTGTCCAGTCTGTGAGCAGGATGGTCTTGCGATGCCCTGCTTGGGTGTCTAGAGTCCCGGCTAGGTAGAGTAGCAGAGAGTGTGTAGGGTTTGGAGGTTTTTGGCTTTTGTTGTGAGCAATCCCTGAATGTTTGAGAGCTGAGTGTTTGAGCATTTGCCCATTTCATTTGCAGGGGCGGTGTTGGGAGCAGCTGAAGAGAGAGGAGCCTTGTAGGTGAGTTGGGGAGGCAGCAGGAGGAGCGGGGATCCACTGCAGCTTTAGAGATGCCCTCTAATTTTGACTCTCTCTCTCTCTCTCTCTCTCAGGTATCCCAGAAGATGACAGCACGTTGTCCAAGTCTGGTCAGAGTCAGCGACCCAAGGACCTGCCTGGTGACAGTGAGTAGAGGGATCGTGGGGGCTGGGGCCTCGTGCCACACTCCTCAGATCTGGTGTCTGGTTTTCTTTCTCACAGCTGACTCCGAGTAGTGTGACGATGGCAGGAACCTCTGAGGCAGCCCTGGTGCCCCTCCTGTGCATCCAAGATGGATTGGCATCCCCTGCTCTCGGCAAGATAAGTGCAGGGCAAAGACCCAGAGAGGGGTTGGGAGTGGGTGCAAGTGTGTGCCTCACCTGGAGGGATTTTTGCAATTAGTCTGGTGCAGGGGGTATCCTGGGACAGGTTATTTGGACACATCAAAGGAAGGGCTTTTTTTTTTATCATGGGATTCCCGTGTGCAGGGCAGAGCAGTTCCAGTCTGTGTCATGTCCTTTGTCTGCTCCGTGTTCTGTGTCACGTGGTGTGTGTGGTCACAGGTGTGGGGTGTGTCACTTGGGGTCAGCCTGGACCTGCTCTGCCCTGCTCCGTGGATCAGTGGGTAGATGGAATGTGGCTCCGAGTCTCAGGTCAGCATGTCAGTTCCCTTAGACAGTGGAGCCGATGGCTGTCCAGTCTGTGAGCAGGATGGTCTTGCGCTGCCCTGCTGGGGTGTATGGAGTCCTGGCTGGGTAGAGTAGGAACCAGTGTCTAGGGTTTAGAGGTTTTTGGCTTTCGTTGTGAGCAATCCCTGAATGTTTGAGAGCTGAGTGTTTGAGCATTTGCCCATTTCATTTGTAGGGCCTGGGTGCTGCTGAGTAGGGGGATCACTGGGGTTTGAGCCCCATGCTACACAACTGACGTATTGATTATGGTTTTCTTTCTCACAGCTGACTCCTAGTTGTCTGACGATGGCAGGAACCTCTGAACAAGCCTTGGTGCTCCTCCTGTGCATCAAAGATGGATTGGCATCCCTTGCTTTTGGCAAGATAAGTGCAGGGCAAAGACCCAGAGAGGGGTTGGGAGGGGTTGCAAGTGTGTGCCTGGCCTGGAGGGATTTTTGCAATTAGTCCGGTGCACGGGGTATCCTGTGACAGGTTATTTGGACGCATCAAAGGAAGGGCTTACTTTTTATCATTGGATTCACGTGTGCAGGGCAAAGCAGTTCCAGTCTCTGTCATGTCCTTTGTCTCGTCCATGTGTTGTGTCCTTCGTCTCTTAATTGTTTCACATGGTGTGTGTGGTCACAGGTGTGGGGTGTGTCACTTGGGGTCAGCCTGGACCTGCTCTGCCCTGCTCCGTGGATCAGTGGGTAGATAGAATATTGCTCCGAGTCTGACATCAACGTCAGTTCCCTTAGACAGTGGAGCCGATGGCTGTCCAGTCTGTGAGCAGGATGGTCTTGCGATGCCCTGCTTGGGTGTCTAGAGTCCCGGCTAGGTAGAGTAGCAGAGAGTGTGTAGGGTTTGGAGGTTTTTGGCTTTTGTTGTGAGCAATCCCTGAATGTTTGAGAGCTGAGTGTTTGAGCATTTGCCCATTTCATTTGCAGGGGCGGTGTTGGGAGCAGCTGAAGAGAGAGGAGCCTTGTAGGTGAGTTGGGGAGGCAGCAGGAGGAGCGGGGATCCACTGCAGCTTTAGAGATGCCCTCTAATTTTGTCTCTCTCTCTCTCTCTCTCTCTCTCTCAGGTATCCCAGAAGATGACAGCACGTTGTCCAAGTCTGGTCAGAGTCAGCGACCCAAGGACCTGCCTGGGTGACAGTGAGTAGAGGGATCGTGGGGGCTGGGGCCTCGTGCCACACTCCTCAGATCTGGTGTCTGGTTTTCTTTCTCACAGCTGACTCCGAGTAGTGTGACGATGGCAGGAACCTCTGAGGCAGCCCTGGTGCCCCTCCTGTGCATCCAAGATGGATTGGCATCCCCTGCTCTCGGCAAGATAAGTGCAGGGCAAAGACCCAGAGAGGGGTTGGGAGTGGGTGCAAGTGTGTGCCTCACCTGGAGGGATTTTTGCAATTAGTCTGGTGCAGGGGGTATCCTGGGACAGGTTATTTGGACACATCAAAGGAAGGGCTTTTTTTTATCATGGGATTCCCGTGTGCAGGGCAGAGCAGTTCCAGTCTGTGTCATGTCCTTTGTCTGCTCCGTGTTCTGTGTCACGTGGTGTGTGTGGTCACAGGTGTGGGGTGTGTCACTTGGGGTCAGCCTGGACCTGCTCTGCCCTGCTCCGTGGATCAGTGGGTAGATGGAATGTGGCTCCGAGTCTCAGGTCAGCATGTCAGTTCCCTTAGACAGTGGAGCCGATGGCTGTCCAGTGTGTGAGCAGGATGGTCTTGCGCTGCCCTGCTGGGGTGTATGGAGTCCTGGCTGGGTAGAGTAGGAACCAGTGTCTAGGGTTTAGAGGTTTTTAGCTTTCCTTGTGAGCAATCCCTGAATGTTTGAGAGCTGAGTGTTTGAGCATTTGCCCATTTCTTTTGCAGGGGGGGTGTTGGGAGCAGCTGAAGAGAGAGGAGCCTTGTAGGTGAGTTGGGGAGGCAGCAGGAGGAGCGGGGATCCCCTGCAACTTTAGAGATGCCTTCTAAGTTTGTGTCTCACTCACTCAGGTATCCTGGAACGTGACATCCACAGTGTCCGACTCCGGTCAGGGCCTGGGTGCTGGTGAGTAGGGGGATCACTGGGGTTTGCGCCCCATGCCACACAACTCAGGTATTGCTTGTGGTTTTCTTTCTTGCAGTTGACTCTGAGTAGTCTGATGATGGCAGGAACCTCTGAGGCAGCCCTGGTGCTCCTCCTGTGCATCAAAGGTGGATTGGCATCCCCTGCTCTCGGCAAGATAAGTTCAGGGCAAAGGCCCAGAGAGGGGTTGGGAGTGGGTGCAAGTGTGTGCCTCACCTGGAGGGATTTTTGCAATGAGTCCGGTGCAGGGGGTATCCTGGAACAGGTTATTTGGAGACATCAAAGGAAGGGCTTACTTTTTATCATTGGATTCCCGTGTGCAGGGCAGAGCAGTTCTGGTGTGTGTCACATCCTTTGTCTCGTGCGTGTTTGGTGTCACGTGGTGTGTGTGGTCACGGGTGTGGGGTGTGTCACTTGGGGTCAGCCTGGACCTGCTCTGCCCTGCTCCGTGGATCAGTGGGTAGATAGAATATTGCTCCGAGTCTGACATCAACGTCAGTTCCCTTAGACAGTGGAGCCGATGGCTGTCCAGTCTGTGAGCAGGATGGTCTTGCGATGCCCTGCTTGGGTGTCTAGAGTCCCGGCTAGGTAGAGTAGCAGCGAGTGTGTAGGGTTTGGAGGTTTTTGGCTTTTGTTGTGAGCAATCCCTGAATGTTTGAGAGCTGAGTGTTTGAGCATTTGCCCATTTCATTTGTAGGGCCTGGGTGCTGGTGAGTAGGGGGATCACTGGGGTTTGATCCCCATGCCACACAACTCAGGTATTGCTTGTGGTTTTCTTTCTCGTTATTGAGTTGGTGTAACCCCGTGACCGCAGGAACCACCTCACGATGGGGCAACTGACCCAGATTGGTCGTCTTGGGCTGTCCTCGTCTGCAATCTCCAAGATTTAAAGGGATGAGCAACGAGGCACTGAACTTTAGTGATGGCAGGTGCCATCCGGGTATATTTTGGGAGCATCCGGGCATTGGAGGTGAGTCGGGGAGGCAGCATGAGAAGTGGGGATGCACTGCAGCTTTAGAAATGCCCTGTAATTTTGTCTTACTTTTATTTCTCTTAGTCTCTTTTCCTGATTTTAATTCTCTCAGTCTCATCTTTTGCTTTTATTTCTCTTAGGCTCTTCTCCTGCTATTAATTCTCGTAGTTTCTTGTCCTGATTTTAATTCTCTTGGGCTCTTCTCCTGATTTTATTTCTCTCAGGCTCTTTTCCTGATTTTAATACTCTTAAACTCTTCTCCTGATTTAAATTTTTTTAGACTCTTCTCCTGATTTTAATTTTCTTAGACTCTTCTCCTGATTTTAATTTTCTTAGACTCTTCTCCTGATTTTAATTTTCTTAGACTCTTCTCCTGATTTTAATTTTCTTAGACTCTTCTCCTGATTTTAATTCTCTTAGGCTGTTCTCCTGATTTTATTTCTCTCAGGCTCTTCTCCTGATTTGCGTTCTCTTAGGCTCTTCTCCTGATTTTGATTTTTTTTAGACTCTTCTCCCGATTTTAATTTTCTTAGACTCTTCTCCTGATTTTAATTTTTTTAGACTCTTCTCCTGATTTTAATTCTCTTAGGCTGTTCTCCTGATTTTATTTCTCTCAGGCTCTTCTCCTGATTTGCGTTCTCTTAGGCTCTTCTCCTGATTTTGATTTTTTTAGACTCTTCTCCTGATTTTAATTTTCTTAGACTCTTCTCCTGATTTTAATTTTCTTAGACTCTTCTCCTGATTTTAATTTTCTTAGACTCTTCTTCTGATTTTGATTTTATTTCTCTCAGGCTCTTCTCCTGATTTGAGTTCTCTTAGGCTCTTCTCCTGATTTTGATTTTTTTAGACTCTTCTCCTGATTTTGATTTTCTTAGACTCTTTTCCTGATTTTAATTTTCTTAGACTCTTCTCCTGATTTTAATTTTCTTAGACTCTTTTCCTGATTTTAATTTTTTTAGACTCTTCTCCTGATTTTAATTCTCTTAGGCTGTTCTCCTGATTTTATTTCTCTCAGGCTCTTCTCCTGATTTGAGTTCTCTTAGGCTCTTCTCCTGATTTTGATTTTTTTAGACTCTTCTCCTGATTTTAATTTTCTCAGACTCTTTTCCTGATTTTAATTTTTTTAGACTCTTCTCCTGATTTTAATTCTCTTAGGCTGTTCTCCTGATTTTATTTCTCTCTTGGGCTCTTCTCCTGATTTGAGTTCTCTTAGGCTCTTCTCCTGATTTTGATTTTTTTAGACTCTTCTCCTGATTTTAATTTTCTCAGACTCTTCTCCTGATTTTAATTTTCTTAGACTCTTTTCCTGATTTTAATTTTCTTAGACTCCTCTCCCGATTTTAATTTTCTTAGACTCTTCTCCTGATTTTAGTTTTTTTAGGCTTAACTCCTGATTTTATTTCTCTTAGGTTCTTCTTCTGATTTTAATTTTTTTAGGTTCCTCTCCTGATTTTCATGTTTTTAGGCTCTTCTCCTGATTTTAATTCTCTTAGGCTGTTCTCCTGATTTTGATTTTTTTAGACTCTTCTCCTGATTTTAATTTTCTCAGACTCTTCTCCTGATTTTAATTTTCTTAGACTCTTCTCCTGATTTTAATTCTCTCAGACTCTTCTCCTGATTTTAATTTTTTTAGGCTCTTCTCCTGATTTTAATTCTCTTAGGCTGTTCTCCTGATTTTATTTCTCTCAGGCTCTTCTCCTGATTTGAGTTCTCTTAGGCTCTTCTCCTGATTTTGATTTTTTTAGACTCTTCTCCTGATTTTAATTTTCTCAGACTCTTCTTCTGATTTTAATTTTTTTAGGTTCCTCTCCTGATTTTCATTTTTTTAGGCTCTTCTCCTGATTTTAATTCTCTTAGGCTGTTCTCCTGATTTTATTTCTCTCAGGCTCTTCTCCTGATTTGAGTTCTCTTAGGCTCTTCTCCTGATTTTGATTTTTTTAGACTCCTCTCCCAATTTTAATTTTCTTAGACTCTTCTCCTGATTTTAGTTTTTTTAGGCTTAACTCCTGATTTTATTTCTCTTAGGCTCTTCTTCTGATTTTAATTTTTTTAGGCTCTTCTCCTGATTTTATTTCTCTCAGGCTCTTCTCCTGATTTTATTTCTCTTAGGCTCTTCTCCTGATTTTAATACTCTTAGGCTCTTCTCCTGATGCTAATTTTCATGTAATTACACAAATAAATTTTCAAGCCAGTCTGCAATTACAAGCCAATAATCCAATTTTCAAAAAAACTACACCAATAAGTAAGGTTATGAAACAAAAAAAAAAAATCTAATAAGTGTTAAATCGCATAGCAACACTGCCACCTGGTGACATAGAAAAGGAATTGCACATATATTTCATATGAAATACTGCCACCTGCCGACGGAAAAGAGGAACTACATTAACAAAAAATTCATAGCTGCGCCACCTGCTGACAGAAAACAGGAACTGCATTTAAAAAAAATTCCTAACAGCACCACCTGCCGAATAAAACCCGCAATTGCAACTGAAAATTAATCGAACTGCTGCCACCTTGTGGACAATCATAGAATTGCACTTAAAATTTATTTTTATTAGAAATTAATAAATATACATAAAAAACCACTCAAATAACATCACAGACACACCTCCCAACACTAAAACAACCACCCCAAAAACCCCCATCAACCCTAGACCTAAACCTATCCCAAACCCTAACTCTAGGCCTACCTGAAAGCCAAACCGTAGCCCAAACCCCACACCTACCCCTACGGCAAGGACTACGCCTAGCCTTATAAATAACCCAAACTCTAATCCTACCCCAACACCTGGCCCTAACCCTACACCTAAACCTAGCCTAAACCCCAACCCTACGCATAACCCTAGGCCAACCCAAACCCTAACTCAACACCTAACCATAACCATTACCCCAACCCTAGGCCTGACCCACAACCTAACCCTAACACTACACCGAACTCTAGGCCAAATGTTAAGCCTGACTCTAACCCTAAACCTGGACCTAGGCCTAGAGAGAGGGTTACAGTCAGCATTATGCTTACAGTTAGATTTAGGGTTAGGGTTTACAGTTAGGTTTAGAGGTAAGTTTAGGAATAGCATTAGGGTTAGGGGTTACAGTTATACTACACCTAGACCTACCCCTAAACCTTAGGGTTAGGGGTGCAGTCGGGTTTAGGGGTAGGTTTAGGCGTAGCATTAGGGTTTGGGGGTACAGTCAGGTTTAGGGGTAGGTTTAGGCGTAGCGTTAGGGTTCGGGGGTACAGTCGGGTTTAGGGGTTGGGTTAGGCGAAGCGTTAGGGTTCGGGGGTACAGTCGGGTTTAGGGGTTGGGTTAGGCGAAGCGTTAGGGTTCGGGGGTTCAGTCGGGTTTAGGGGTAGGTTTAGGCGTAGCGTTAGGGTTCGGGGGTTCAGTCGGGTTTAGGGGTAGGTTTAGGCGTAGCGTTAGGGTTCGGGGGTA
>NW_024103542.1:0-29229 GCF_003945595.2 Pipra filicauda | reverse complement strand
AATTCCACAGGATTCCTTGGAGGACCTGGATTTCTTACCCATGGAGTAATTCCACAGGATTCCTTGGAGGACCCAGAGCTCCACAATGGGATTTGTCGAGAGCACAAACGTTCCTTCAATTATCACCTCGTTAATTAATATTTTTAAAGCAGCAGCTTCCCAAAAATGAAGGGGAAAAGTTGGGGATTTCCACACCTTTTAGAGGGATGGGAAAGTCCTGGCTCAGGACTAAGAGTGACCCAGCTCAGAGCTGGGCTTAAATTCCTCTATGGAATACTAGGAGGAGGAAACCACTACTAAGTGTGGGAGAAAACCTAATATTCCTTTGAATTTAAGAGGAAAAATTTCCTACCATTCCTTTTTTTCCAGTGATTAACGACCCCATTTCATTTTCTCCCTCAAACTTCTCACTGAAAATTGCTGCAAATTAATATTTCCCCCCAGCCTAACTCTGATTTATTATTAATTTGAGGGGAGAGAAAAACGGCCACGTTTAGTGACAGGATTAAAGGGAATAAAACTTGAGCCTGAGTTGATTTTCCTGGAGGATTTTTATTCCTCAGTTTAGGGAGAAAAGGGCAGGGCAGAATTTTGGGTCCCTCCCGTGGGACTTTAAATCTTTCCATCGAGGATCCTGCTGCTGAAATAAATAGTTTTAAATTAAATGACATATTTTTTTTTTTTAATCAAAGATTTTAAGTTTCCTGAAGCTGGTTTTGGAAGCAAAGCTGGTTTGGATGGAACATGTTGAATGAATATATGATATATATTCATTATATCTATATATTCATTATATATATTATTTATAATATTATAAATATTATTATATTCATTATATCTATATATTCATTATATATATTATTTATAATATTATAAATATTATTATATTCATCATATCTATATATTCATTATATATATTATTTATAATATTATAAATATTATTATATTCATCATATCTATATATTCATTATATATATTAATTATAATATTATAAAGATTATTATTTCATTATATATTCATTATATATTATTTATAATATTATAAATATTATTATTTCATTATATATAATATTATTTCATACCAATATTATAAATAATATTATTTCATACCAACAGCTGCTGTTGGTATCAAAGTTCAGAGCTGCTGTTTCTTTACTCCAAGCTTTCCTTGGAATTTTTAGGAATGCCAAAAAGAAACCTGTAGCTCTGAAAATAAATATTTAAGGCACTAAAAGTTGGCCCTTTTTGTGGGTTTATTTCTTTTTTCACTCCCTTTCCTTCACAGCAGCAAAACCACTTTTACTTCATGTAACCTGAAGCATTTTTCTACCAGCACTTTTCAGTTTTGTCCAGTTTGGAAAGTCTTTTTGTCTCTCTGATAACACCAGTGTTCTGGTAAGCTTTCATAGCCCTAAACAGAGAGAAAAACTCATTATAAAATTTCCTTGCCTGCCTCTTAAATCCTCCAGTTGGGTGGAAAACCTCGGGATAACAGAGAAGGTTTGAAGGATTAAAGTCCTTAAAAAAGTTGTACTTTTTCTCCTCCTGCATTTTGTGCATGTGTATCCTTGGTCTTCTAAAGTAACTCGGAGTTATTTTCTAGAGTTTCTCACGAGCTTCTGGAAATTGGGGAGATTTAAAGTATTTATTATCCCAGATTTCCCTCTAGATGTGTAAATACATGTATTTATATTTGTTTTTATTGGCACTGCTTTTCCAGCAGGCACATGTATTTTTCCATGTATTTTTCAATTGCCATGGCAGTGTTCCTCCAAGAAATCTGTAAAAGTTGGCATTTTTCCTTCATCAACTAAATTCTATTAACAGCAACAGTTTAAGATTATTAAAAACATGTCTTTTTCCACATAATACTGCACTCTTTGAACTCGGCGCTCACTAAAACCCTTCGGGGCGGTCGACGTCTCATCAGCTTCGTGCAGTTTTATTTTTACACCTTAAAAACCTCCCAAACTAAATTTTTATCACAGAATCCCAGAATCAGCTGGGTTGGAAGGGACCTCTGAGATCATCAAGTCCAACCCTTGATCCAACCCCGCCGTGGTTCCCAGCCCATGGCACTGATGCCACATCCAGTCTGTCCTTAAACACCTCCAGGGATGGAGAATCCACCCCCTCCCTGGGCAGCCCATTCCAATGGCTGAGCACTCTCTCTGCAAAGAAATTCCTTCTAATCTCCAACCTAACCCTCCCCTGGCACAGCTGAAGACCCAGCCCTCTTGTCTTGCTGATGGTTGCCTGGGAAAAGAGACCAACCCCCCCCCTGGCTCCCCCCTCCTGTCAGGGAGTTGCAGAGAGTGAGGAGGTCTCCCCTGAGCCTCCTCTTCTCCAGGCTGAGCCCCCCCAGCTCCCTCAGCCTCTCCTCACAGCACTTGTGCTCCAGTCCCTTCCCCAGCCTCGTTGCTCTCCTCTGGACCTGCTCCAGCCCCTCCATGTCCTTCCTGAGCTGAGGGCCCAGAACTGGACACAGCACTCCAGGGGTGGCCTCACCAGCGCTGAGTCCAGGGGCAGAATCACTTCCCTGGCCCTGTTGGCCACCCTGTTCCTGAGCCAGGCCAGGATCCATTGGCCTCTTGTCCCCCTGGGCACACTCTGGCTCCTGTTCAGCTCCCTGTCCATCCCCACTCCCAGCTCCCTTCCTGCCTGGCTGCTCTCCAGCCCCTCTGGCCCAGCCTGGAGCTGCCGGGGGTTGTTGAGGCCAAAGGGCAGGACCCGGCCCTTGGCCTTTTAATGTAAATCTGCTTTCAAGCAATTCTTTATATTAAGACAAACCCAGCGTTGAACTCAGCGCTCACTAAAACCCTTCGGGACGCTCGACATCCCATCGACCTCATTCATCAACCTCGTGCAATTTTATCTTTACACCTTAAAAAAACCTCCCAGACTAAATTTTTTTTAATGCAGAATGGAGGCTTTTTAATCCCATTTTTGGGGTGTTTTTTTTGTTGTTGTCCTGCAGGTGACAAGTACGAGCTCCACGCGGCCACCGCCACCACCCCCAGCGTGGTCGTGCACGTGTGCGAGAGCGACCGGGAGAGCGACGGCGGCGACGAGGAACCCAAAAAGCCCAAACCCAAAATCATCCAGACCAGGAGACCCGATTACACCCCCGCCCATCTCAGCTGAGCTGCTGCTGCTGCTGGGTTTGGGTTTGGTTTTTTGGGGTTTTTTTTCCCAGTAGGAAACTTCCCAGGGAAAAAAAAAAAACCACCCCGTTGGGTTTGGCGGCGGCGCTCGAGAAATTCCCCGTCTGAGAGAAAAAATAAAGGAAGTTTCATCCCGATTTTTTTTGAGGCTGCAAGTTGATCCCTGGGTGTATTCCCAAAATCGCTGGGAGAAGATGATATTTGCAGACAAACCAAGACAAAAATAGGGTTTCTTTTTGGGGGGTGAAGGAGCTTTTCCTTGCCTGACTCTTAAATCCTCCGGTTGGATGGAAAAACCTCGGGATAACAGAGAAGGTTTTAAGGATTAAAGTCCTTAAAACTCAAAAAAAAAAGTACTTTTTCTCCTCCTGCATTTTGTGCATGTGTATTCTTGGTCTTCTAAAGTAACTTTTGAGTTATTTTCTAGAGTTTCTCACGAGCTGGAAATCGGGGAGGTTTAAGGTATTTATTATCCCAGATTTCCCTCTAGATGTGTAAATACATATATTTATATTTGTTTTTTATTGGCACTGCTTTTCCAGCAGGCACAAAATCCCTTCAGCCCCCCTGATTTAGGTGCTGTGGGGACCAGTGCTTTTAAAAATGTTCACCTTTGAAATGCCTCCAGTGGGGTTTTATCTGGCAAAGCAATGGGAAAAAAAAAAAGGTGCAACGGGAGACTTGCTGAAATGAATGGATTTTAAATTATTTAAGTTCTGATAATTTATATCTTCAATGACATTTGGTAGCTTTGACTTGGGGAGGGGGGGTGGGAAAGGACTTTTAAGGGTATAAATAAGGCTAATGGTGCATATTCAGAATTTTTTCAGTGATGGAGGGACTTGAATCTGCGTTTTTTTGTGAGAAAAGGTTGAATGGTGATTGTAAAATTACAGGGAGGAGAGATGGTGCCTTTGCCTTGTCCATTCCTACTACAAGCTGCACACTTGGATCTTTTTCTACTGGCTTTGTACATCCAGAACTCCCAAACTTTCTTAGCTTTGCCTCCAGACTGAGCTGGTGTGAAATGCTTTAATGCCAAGTAATGCACATTTAAATCATGGCAGTGTGTGGGAGAAGCTTTAGGGGTTTTTTATATGTTCCAGACAGTCCTGATAATTAATCCCAATTCCAAGGCAAAAAAAAAAAACCAAAAAGATGAGAGAGAAATGTATTTTATTACTTGTTTTTTTAAAACTGGAGATCCTCACCTTGAAACAGGTATTTTTTTGGGAAGAGATAGGAACTGATTTTTGTGGAAAATGTCACTTATGGGTCTTAGGAAGTCTGTTGGAAAGTTTTTAGGAATCCAAACGTGGTTCCCTCCTGCTCTGCTTTTGCCACAGTTGGTCTGAGAAGGAGTTTGAAGCAAATATTGACTTAAACACCCTTGTTTTCTTTCAATAATACCTGTTTTAAAACCGAAGATGTGGAATGGAGCCATCCCAAGCTGGGAAACAAGGACTGGTGAAACGGAAACCAGTGACTGGAGAACAGGGATATGTGGAATTTTCTGCTCTGGTTTGGATCACTGTTCCCTGGAAACTGGAAGAAACCCTGATCCTTGGTGTTAAAAAGAGCTGATTCCGTGTCCTGCTGGAGCTCTTGGATGGACACAGAGGAAAAATCAGGTTATTTTGGGGGTACAACATCCAGCTGGGGCCATGGCCTGCCTACCAGCCCCCAAAAGAAAGGAATCAAGCAGGTTTGCCACAACTGCCTTTAAACCTTTCCAAGATTTTTTTTCCCCACGTTTCTCCAGTTCCTGCTGGACTCAAGTGTCTCATCCAGTTGAAAAATGGAAGAATTCCCGTCCTTTTTCACCCACGGCAAATCCCAACACGACTTCTCCATCACAGGGAGCTGCTCTTCTGTTCCCTAAAAAAACCAACTGTGCTGCTTTTTCAACTAAAAACCACCAAAATCCCTGATTTTTAACCATTTCCTACGCCCAGAAAGTGGCCACTGGGAAAGCCTGGAAATCTTGGGATGGTGACAGCGTGTTCCTGGTTGTGTCTCCTTGGCTTTTCCTCTTCCTTTTTTCTTTTTAATGTTCAACTGAATGCTTGGTTGGTATTTTCTACAGTTGTATAGCACGGGGCATATTTAAATTAAAATATTTTGGTTGTCTTTCTTGTAAGTTGTCGTGGTGTTTCTGCACAAAAATCACACCAAAAATTGGGATTTTTAAGCTTCCAAACAACTTAATTTGCAAAGGGGGGGGGGAGGATCTATTGCCAGGTCACATCCTTAATAACCAAATAAATCTATTCCTGGAAAAGCTTTCCAGCCTTTTGCTTCCCATGATCTCGGTGGAAGGGTGAGAATCTGCTGATGAATAAAATGCAGAATATTCCGGTTTCAAAATTGCTCCTTCTGTGCCTGAAGCTGCTTCTGAATAAAGGGATCGACCTCATAGTGCTTTAAATAATCCCTGTGCAGCCATAATGTGTATTTTATAGATAGAAAATTAATAATTCCGGGGATTTGCCCCCCAAAATGGTGGATTCCCCATCCCTGGAAGTGTCCAAGTGACATTTGGAGCACCCTGGGCTGGTGGGAGGTGTCCCTGCCCATGGAAGGGGTGTCTCTGGATGGGCTTTGAGGTCCCTCCCAACCCAGACCAGTCTGGGATTCCATGATTTTTGAGCTCCTGCAGTCTGGAAATCCATGTTTAACTGGCTTTGCCTGTAGGTGCTGAGCCTGAAGTTGTGGTTTCTAACCCGAGTTTTATTTTCCAGAGCAGCAACAAGTGGAGTCTCTTTGCCTTTGGAAATCATGGAAGAGTGGGATTGTTCTCCCTGTGCATCCAGGGTGGGGAGGGGAAGGACTCCAGCAGCTTCTTCTCCAACCTTTGGAACAGTTCCAGCCAAACCATTGGAACACTTCCAACCTGGATTTTCCCCTGGGCACAATCCCTGCTCTGCCAACTCCAAATAACACCTTGGGGAAGACAAACCCGCCCTCTTTGCTTTTATCCTGCCTTGCCCAACGTGCTTTTTGCCAAAAAATACACCTTTTAAATGCTTTTTTAAATTTTTTTTTAATTTTTAATTCGTGAACTGGCTAAAAAAGAAACCAAACCAACCACTGTTAAAGACCTTCCCCGAGATACTCTTAAAATTTTGACACTGAGCTTTCAAATCGCATCAAATTTTCAATATTTCCAGTCAAAGCAAGGCCCCAGGGGTGACTCCAGTGCCAACAGGGGACAGCACGGAGGTGGCAGGGCCCGATTTATCTTCCCTTGATGGAATTTCCATGGATAAAGTGGCGACTGTCACACTTCAAACCCCTCATCGCCTCGAGCTGGGCGTGTTTTGGTGCCACTGAAGTGGGGCCAGGAATTCAGTTTGGTTGGAGCGAGTCCAGGGAAGGGAAGGGAGCTGGGAAAGGGTCTGGAAAACGTGAGGGAGCTGGGGGGGTTTGTCTGGAGAAGAGGAGGCTCAGGGGGGACCTCATTGCTCTCCCCAACTCCCTGACAGGAGGGTTGGAAGGAGGAGAGGAAACGGCCTTAAATTGCCCCAGGGCAGGTTCAGATGAGAAATTAGGAACACTTTTTCCCTGCAGGAGTGGTCAGGCCTTGGAATAAGTGTCCCAGGGAGGTGGTGGAGTCCCTGTGTCTGAGGTGTCCCAGAGGTGTCTGGATGTGGCCCTTGGGGACATGGATTGGGGGTGATCCTGGTGGTGCTGGGTGAGGGCACTGGATGATCCTGGAGGTCTCTCCCAACCCTGGTAATTCTGGGATTCAGAGAACTGACAGTCCAAGTCCTGTTCCAGAAAGACACAAACCAACAGAGAGAAAGAAGGGATCAGAAATATGAGGTTGCATCTAATTTATTTTTTTCTGTACGATCTCCTCAGAATCCCAGACTGGTTTGGGTTGGGAGGGACCTCAAAGCTCGTCCAGTCCCACTCCCTGCCATGGGCAGGGACACCTCCCACTATCCCAGGTTGCTCCAACCCGGCCTTGGACACTTCCAGGGATGGTGAGTCCTCAACCCCTCTGGGCAGATACTTCATGGAATCATCTTTTTGTCCATATTTTGGAAGCCCCAAAACTCCCCGAGCACCCCGGGTTGTGTCTGGATGTGGCCCCTGGGGACATGGATTGGGGGTGATCCTGGTGGTGCTTCTACGGCTGATCCTGAAGGTCTCCTCCAACCTCGATTCTGGAATCAGAGCCTCCGAACTTTTACTAAATGCTTTAATTCCAAGGATTCCCGGAGCTCCGTGGAGGTGCCCGTAGGTGGAGCTAAATATCCACCAACAGCAAACTGGAGCCTCACAACTCAAACCTCCAGCTCAGGCTCCCACCCAGGGGTGGAAAAGATCCCTCAGGTCCCTTCCAACCCAAACCATTCCGTGGTTTTCTGATCGTACCTTTGCAAACTCTGTTTTCTTCTTAATTCTTCTTATTTTAAAGGAGCCCCCTGGGCCACACCGAGGGAAAACTGGCTGGTTCCAGCTGGAAAAGGGGAAGTTCAGGTGCTCAGCTCCCTGTAGCCCCTGGATAAAGTGATGCTAATTCCCAGGGTGTATTAATTTATGGATAAAATCATCCCAAATGATGCCTTAATTTGATTTATTGTGAAGAGAACCAGCTACAGTGTTCACCCTGGAGAAGGGAAAGCTCCAGGGAGACCTTAGAGCCCCTTCCAGAGCCTAAAAGGGGTTGTAAAAAGGAAGGAGAGGGGCTTTTTCCAGGATTGGAGCTGAACTGGGCAGGATTGAGCCTCGTGGTGATTAAATTAATGATCCACTTACTGATGTTCTTTGAGTTGGGAAAATACACGACTCGACAAAAAGCAGGTTTTTCCTCCTCTTGTTTTCCACTTTTTTGGATTTTTGAGCACTCTGAGGGAATCTTTCAGACTGTAAATCCCAGCAAATCCCAGGAAAGCCTGGGATTCCGTTGGGTTTATTCACTTTGACAGTGCTAAACCACTAAAATGAGATTCCTAAATCACTCAACAAAAACCCCGAAGCAATTTGCTGAGTAACTTTTCCAGGTCCCTTCAGCTCTGGGAGCTGCCTCCTTTCCATTAGGGAATGGAAACTTTGATTCCAGCTTTAATTCCAGCTGCAAAGCAGCTCCTGAAGAAGGCAGGGCAGGATTCCTGGGGGTTCCAGCAGGTCCTGGCTGAGGAGCAGCTCCAGCGGCTCCTGCTGCTGCAGGAGGGTGGTTTGGCAGCTGGAATGGGTGGGATTAAAAAGCAGGTGGAATTTCCCTTGGCTCTGGAAATCCCTCTGGCAAACTGGGCCGGGTGGGAGAGGCAGCAGCGAGAACTTCCCATCCTTGGCAGCATCCAGGGGGTTCCAGAGCCTTCCAGGGTCGTGCTGGGCAGGGGAAAATCAGCAGGGGCTGGAGCAGCTTCCCCGGGGAGAAGGGCTGGGAGAGCTGGGATTGTTCAGCCTGGAGAGGAGAAGCTTTGGGGTGACCTGATTGTGGCCTTGCAGGACCTGAAGGGGCTCCAAGAAAGATGGAGAGAGACTATTTCCAAGGGCTGGTGGGACAGGACAAGGGGGAATGGCTTCAAAGTGACAGAGGGGAAATTTAGGTTGGAGAGATGGATCAGAGAGCAGGAAAGCAAAACACTTCCATACCTTTCATTTCAATTGAGCATCACTGGAGAGGGATGTTGGACAAGGGATGGAGGGATGGGACAAAGGGAATGGCTCCCACTGCCAGAGGGCAGGGATAGATGGGATATTAGGAAGGAATTCCTGGCTGGGAGGGTGGGGAGACCCTGGCAGAGGTTGCCCCTGTATCCCTGGAAGTGTCCAAGGCCGGGTTGGCCGGGGCTTAGAGCAACCTGGACTAGTGGAAGGTGTCCCTGCCCATGGCAGGGGGTGGCACTGGATGGGATTTAAGGTCCCTTCCAACCCAAACCATTCTGGGATTTTGTGACACCTGAGAAATTCCACCCCTGTGTAACATCCCGCTCAGATCCATCCTCCAACCTTCACTTGGAATTAGGAATAATTTGGGAACACTGGAAACTATTTTGATCATAGAATGATAGAATGAATCATGGAATCCTGGAATGGTTTGAGCTGGAAGGGCCCTGAAGGATCATCCCATCCCACCCCCTGCCATGGGCAGGGACACCTTCCACCAGCCCAGGTTGCTCCAAGCCCCGTCCAACCTGGCCTTGGACACTTCCAGGGATCCAGGGGCAGCCACAGCTTCTCTGGGCAACCTGGGCCAGGGCCTCCCCACCCTCCCAGCCAGGAATTCCTTCCCAATATCCCATCTATCCCTGCCCTATCCCAGCTGGGGTTTTGCAGCATCAGCCGAAGCAGCTGAAACTCGTCTCGGTGGTGAGTTGAGTCACGGGAGCGAAACGGCGCCTTCTGCTTCCCCCTCCCCCTGGGCAGGAGGGGACAGCTCTTGGGGTACAGGGAGTTATCCTTGGATAAAGGAGCATCTCCAGCGCTGGAGCAGCTCTGGGTGACTCAGCAGGACAGAGGATGGCGTTTGGTGCCAAGGAGAGGAGCGGTGCCAGCGCCGGCCGCCCGCGCCAGCCCCCTTCCCGCTCGCCACCCCCTGAGTCCAGCCCGCAGGAAGGACAATTCCCAGAACCCAGATCGATCCCTGGCTGCCCTGGGGTATAAAATATCGATTTCCAGGAGGATTTAATTCGTGAAGTGTTCCGGGAAAGAGCTCTGAGAGCTCCCTCGGACTTCCCGAGCCGGGAGCTCAGCCCTGGCTCGGGGCTGTTTCAGGACGCCCTGCTCGCGCTCAGGGATTTCTTCCTGGCCTTTCCAGAGCCTTCTCCCACCTCTGAGTGTCTCTGCTCAGCCTGTGGCTGGAGGCAGAGGCTTCCTGGAGCCTGATGTTTGCAGAGGACAAGCCCCAGTGTGGGCTTTGGAGGACAGTTAATCCCAGTGTTTGATTAATCCCAGTGTTTGATTAATCCCAGTGTTTGATTAATCCCAGTGTTTGATGAGTCCTTCCCTCCCCCAGCCCTCACCTGGGATCTGCCCAGGAGCCCCCAGACCTTGTTTCCCTGTCAACCACCTCGGACATGGGAACTGGGCTGTGGATGGAAGGAGCCCCAAAATGGCTCTGACAGTGGGTCAGGTCTGTGAGGGAGCCAAGGGCAGGGAGATCAAGTGCCAGATGCATTTTGGGAACCTCTGGGAACGGAAGGAAGTTACGGGAATCACAGAATCATTAAGGTTGGAAAAGGCCTTGAAGGTCATCAAGGTCAACTGTCAACCCAGCCCCACCATGGTCAGTGTGTCCATAACTGCCATATCCACGTTTTTTGGACAATTCCAGGATGATGACTCCACCACTTCCCTGGACAGCCCATTCCAAGGCTTTACTACCCTTTCTGTGAAGAATTTCCTTTAATATCCAATCTAAACCTCCCTGGAGCAACTTGAGGCCATTTCCTCTCGTCCTGTCACTTGTTACCTGGGAGAAGGGAGGGATGAGCTCATTCCTTGCCCTGGTCTGTGGGGAGGAAAGGTTGGATATTTCATGGAATCATGGAATGGTTTGGGTTGGAAGGGAACTTAAAGCTCATCCAGTGCCACCCCCTGCCATGGGCAGGGGCACCTTCCACCAGCCCAGGTTGCTCCAAGTCCCGTCCAACCTGGCCTTGGACACTTCCAGGGATCCAGGGGCAGCCACAGCTTCTCTGGGCAACCTGGGCCAGGGCCTCCCCACCCTCCCAGCCAGGAATTCCTTCCCAATATCCCATCTAACCTTGCCCTCTGGCAGTTTGAAGCCATTCTCCCTTGTCCTGTCACTCCAGCCCTTGGAAATAGTCTCTCTCCATCTTTCCTGGAGCCCCTTCAGGCCCTGCAAGGCCACAATCAGGTCCCCCCAAAGCTTCTCCTCTCCAGGCTGAACAATCCCAGCTCTCCCAGCCTTTCCTCCCAGCAGAGCTGCTCCAGCCCTGGGCTCCTCTTGGTTCCTGCTCTGGCCTCTCTCCAGCAGCTCCATGTCCTCCCTGTGCTGTTCCCCAGAGTTCCTGGGAATGTGCAACCCCCCAAACGGTGACAGACACACACTCTTGGAGCCCTCGTTCTCCAAACCAACCTTTCATTTACATTCTCTCACCCCCAGTTTCTGGCAGGTTATCAATCCACGTGGAACCCAGGGGATTTTTTTGCCTGTGAAGACACAACAGAGGCCTTTTGTGTGGGGTTTGCTCTGGGTGGAGCTGGGGAGGGAACCTCGTCCCTCTTCCTCCTTTTGGACTGGGGAAAAAAACCACCCCCGTTATTTGCCCTGCCTGTGCCCTGAGTGCAGTTTGCTTTGGTTCCACCTCGGTGCTGGGGGCTGCTGGGCCCTCCTGAGCCCTGGAATCAGTGTCCCAGGGAGGTGGTGGAGTCCCTGTGTCTGGGAGTGTCCCAGAGGTGTCTGGATGTGGCCCTTGGGGCCATGGATTGGGGGTGATCCTGGTGGTGCTTCTATGACTGGATGTTCCTGGAGGTCTCTCCCAGCCTTGATGACTCTGGGATTCTGTAAAATCCACATTTGCCAGGTGATTTAACACTGATCTCAGTTTAAAGAGGAAACAAACCCCCAAACCCAACCCCAAACCCAACCCCAGACCCCGTTCTGTGATTCTGATTCCCGAGGCCAAAGGAGACCCCGATCCCACCCGAGGGTTTGGATGTTGCAGCTTTAGTTAAAACAAGGCAAGGGTGGAATTCTTGGTGGTTTCAGTTTTGTCTCTTGATAATTTTAAGCAACTTTGCTGCCCTGGTTTATTCACTGGTGTGAGGAGCAGCACCCAAGTCATGGACATCTCTGCAAGGCCAGGTTGGATAAACCTGGAGCAACCTGGGCTGGTGGAAGGTGTCCCTGCCCATGGAAGGGGTGGCACTGGATGGGCTTTAAGGTCCCTTCCCACCCAAACCATTCCATGATTCTATTGATAAAATCATATTCATGACATTTTGGCTGAGCTTCAAAGGAAAAAAAATCCCATTTTTCTGCTCTGTGGGACCATCAGGGGTTAAACTTGACCTTGAGATGTAACAACAAGATGCAAACAGAGCAAACAAAACCAGTTTTCACGCTGCTGCTTTGCCCTGGAGAGCTTCACTTCAGGGTCCACTCCTCCCTTTGACTCTTTCCAAGAGGTTCCTTCATCCCCAGCAATTAAATCGCATCTGTCAACGTGTTTAATTAATTTGCCATCAGCAGCATTATTACATTTTGTGAAGGTTGATAAGCACTAAAGGTGGCAGAGCTCAGCTTGGCTGGGACAGGGCTGAGTGGAGGAGAATTCCAGACAGACACCAGCACTCCTGGGAGTGCTGGGAGTGCTGGGAGTGCTCAGGTGGTTCAAACCCTAAATGGGCAAGAATGCCACTTATTTCTTTTAAATTTAGGTTAAAGGGTGATGCCAAGCAGGGCTCTGTGACGTGAGCGTGGCTGGTTGGGTAAAAAACGTCCTCCTGGTGAGATCTCCTGGAAACTGTTTGGAGGGTGAATCCGTGGCATTAATGCACTTGGATTAATGGGTGGTGCTTGGAAACTGAACTTTCCAAACAAGAGGAATAATATTCTATATCTGGTGAGAGGGTTGAATTCACGTTCAACAAAGGAGGCTTAAAATTAAAGATTAAAATTAAAATTAAAACCCCCATGATTCCGTGAATCTGTGAAATCCCACGGGTTTTGTAGCAATCTGGGATTTCCATGGAAGAGCTGCTCTCCCACAGTTGTCTGGCTCTCCCAGAGTGTCTTTGTGTGCATCTGAAACCTCATTTTTAGCTTTCATTTCCCTGCAACCCGTTTGCTGAG
Organism: Pipra filicauda; assembly: GCF_003945595.2. NCBI lineage: Eukaryota > Metazoa > Chordata > Aves > Passeriformes > Pipridae > Pipra > Pipra filicauda. The sequence goes on along the minus strand of NW_024103542.1, from coordinate 16,291 downwards.
GCCGTTTGTCGTTCAGCAGAACTCCGGGGATTTTTCAAAGTAGGGAAAAATAGGAAAACTGAAACACCTCAGTAATGAAGTCCCAACCCTTTCACAAACACTGTGTTGTGACTGAGTTGCAGAACTCCTGATCCAGGTGCTTTTCCAGCCCTGCCTGAGAACCAGCCTTTCCTTTCCCAGCCTTTCGTGGTGACTGGGGGAGAACGGGAAGGATGAGTTTAGCCAAGAGTCCCCGATGGAAAGCAAGAGGAATGTGAGGCAGCCCGACTGAAGGAGGGACAGTTCCACTCCTCATCCAGCCCATTGTTTGGAGTGGGAGGGAATTCAAAAGAACTGGGAGGACTCGTTTGCTGAGGAGGGAAAGAAAGGCCTGAAGAAATGCAAATATGTGGTGTGGGGAGAAAACACCCCCCTGGCACAGCCAGAACCACAGGATCAGGGAATATCCCGAGCTGGGAGGGACCCACAGGGATCAATCATCCCGTGCCAGCCCCTCCCCACCCCCCTCACAGCCAAGGATTCCTTCCCAACATCCCACCTCACCCTGCCCTCCTTCAGCCCGAGGCCATTCCCCCTCTATCCCTACTCTATCCCCCTCCTATCCCTACAAAATCCCTCTCCAGTGCACTCTCCACTCCATTTTCCAGGATGTCTCCCAGCTGGGACTGTCCCAGGTGGGGGGAGCAGGGCAGAGCTCAGGTTGGGCAGCAGTTCCCTCCTCAGGGGTGGTTGCCCAGGAAGGTTCTCCCTCCCTGGACGATGGAGTGGAAGGAAAAGGTTTCCTGGCTCTCAGGAAGCCACGGGATGGTGCAGGTGGGCCTGTCACCACCTCAGCTCTCAGCTGGCTTTGGGGACCCCAGAGAGCTCCTTCTCCTTCTCCTGGGCTTCCTGCAGAGCTGGCACAGCCTGGAAATCCTGGGAAATCCATCTCCCTTCCTTTCCTTCCTGCCTGCACCCAAAAAACAGGACAATAGGGGAGGGAGGGCTGGTGTTATGGATACTGGGAATCACCAAGGCTCTGGGGACACCTCAGAGCCCCTTCCAGGGCCTGAAGGGGCTCCAGGAGAGCTGGAGAGGGACTGGGGACAAGGGATGGAGGGACAGGACACAGGGAATTGTTTAAGGGAGGGGTTAGATCGGATATTGGGAAGGAATTCTTCCCTGGGAGGGTGGGGAGAGGCTGGGATAGAATTCCCAGAGAAGCTGTGGCTGCCCCTGGATCCCTGGAAGTGTCCAAGGCCAGGTTGGACGGGGCTTGGAGCAACCTGGGCTGGTGGGAGGTGTCCCAGGGGTGGCACTGGAGGGGCTTTAAGGTCCCTTCCAACCCAACCCATTCCATGATTCCCTGATCCAGGCATTTCTTTTCAGTGGACTGGTACAAACCCCTTGGGCTCCACTTGGGCTCCTTCTGCCCATCCCCAGCTTTGCCTCCTCCCCAGGGGAGCCCCCAGCTGCCGAATTCATCCCTTTCCCAAGGAATTCCTTGGCCTCCCACCTCCACCCCAAACCAACCCTTGGGGTGTGAGTCCCCCCCAATCATCTCCTGGAGGTTCCCTTCCAGCAGCAGCATCAGGTGGAGCTCCAGCCCCCGACCCTTCTGGGAGGCTCTTTATCTGCCACCCAGCAGGCACTGAAGGCAGATGAGAACCTCAAAATCAACTCACTGTCGTCGCTGTCACCTCTGATTGTGTCACCCCGCGCTCTCTGAGAGGATTTTTAGGTCTGTGAGAGGATTTTTAGGTCTGTGAGAGGAGTTTTGGGTCAGCAGGAGACAAGGAAGCCAACTCTCCCTCACGGGTTGGGCTGGGTGATGATCCTGGAGGTCTTTTCCCACCCCAGTGGCTCTGGGGCTCCGTGAGGTTCTGCTGAACATGCGATGCTGGTGGAGGTACGGAGGGGAAGGACTTCCTCAAACCCCCCAGCCCGGCCCTGGACCTGTGCTGAGCTTTGTTTCTCTCCTCTCCTCCTCTCCCTGGTGCTGTCAGAGGGCAGGATTTAAGCTCTGACTAACTGAACCTGCCCCACCTCAGCCCAAGGCAAGGCTGGTTAAGCCTGGTCTGCACTCCCAGGCTGATCCCACCAAGGCCAGCTCCGAACCCCCTGCAGGGACCTTGGGACACCAACTGCAGGTAGGTCTGAAACAAGGGCTGATTTTATTGGAAATGGAGGAGAATTGGTGATTTTTGGGGTGAAACTGGGGTTTCTGGTCCACCAGTGGAACATCTGCAGCACGTGTTTCTCCTCCAGCCTGGAGGACAAAGTGGGTGTCAGGGGTGTTGGACAGTGCTCAGCTGGGGCAGGGATGGGCAGAGCTGCTGCCCAGGGTGGATCCAAACCCAGCTCCAGGCCAGGAAAATCTGTGGCCCCAGTTTTCTCCTTTCCAAGGCATTTTCAGCCCACGATCCTAAAGGAGCAAAGATTTCTAACCCAGACTATTCTGCCTCAATTCCACCTCTGCTTTTGGGCTTCCTTTGGGAAAAACACCCCCAGAAAAATGCCTGGATTGCTTCAGAGTGTTCCTGCTTCCTGGGGGTCTAATTCCAGCAAGACTTGAGGAACCATCAGCACGTGTGGGGCTGTGCCAGGAGTGCCCGTGGTGGCCGTGGCTGCCCGGTTTGACACTGGTTTCTGCCCAGTTTGACACTGGTTTCTGCCCAGTTTGACACTGGTTTCGGCCCAGTTTTCCCTCACTCAGGATGTTGGGTGAGCTGGATTCAACCAGCAGTGACTGGCTGTAGGAGCTGGTCGAGGTTTCCTGGAGGAAACAGAGCACAGGTCGTGCCTTTTCTTCGGGATCAGGATGGTCGGGGTTGGATCTTGGGATCACCCAGGCCAAGCTTGTCCTAAAGCAGGTTCCCAGGACTGTCCTGGCAGGTTTTGGGTATCTCCACAACCCCTTTGGGCAGCCCATCCCAGTGCTCTGTCACCCTCAGCAGGGGTGCCAGAGGCTCCATCACCCCCTCGAGGTGTTTTGCCTCCTGGTTCTCATCCTGGGAGGCAGCTCAGGAACATTTTTCCCTGCTTGGGTCGGTCTGGCTTGTTCCCAGTTGGGTGGGATGGTGGGAGCACTGGATCCCACGTGCTCCAGGCATTTCAGACCCCAAGTATCCCAAATCCCCCTGGGTCACCCCACACCCCTTTGGCTTTTTCTCCTGTGTTAAAGCAGAGGGAGGTGACAGAAAGCACTGGCTCCAAGGGGAGGAAAACCCCTCCTGGGCTGACTTCTCTGTGTCTTCTGACCCTGAGCTGCAGGATTTCAGTTCCTTCTGCTTGGCTGGGACCAGAGAAGAAACAGAAACTCTGTGTGCCAACCAAGGGATGAATGTGGAGTCATGGAATGGGTTGGGAGGGACCTCAAAGCCCATCCAGTGCCACCCCCTGCCATGGGCAGGGACACCTTCCATTATCCCAGGTTGCTCCAAGCCCTGTCCAGCCTGACCTTCATGGCAGGGGATGGAGCTGGAGGATCTTTGAGGTCCCTTCCAACCCAAAGCATTCCCTGATTCTGTGATTCCATGGCCTGGCTCCTCTGCTGCTGCTCTGGGAGCACCCACAAAAGTTCTGGCCCTGCCTCGAGGCCATGCTTGAGGTCTGACCTTGCTCACACCAAACTTGGGATGAACTCACTCCCACTGACGTGGTTAAATCCCTGCAAACTGAGGGAGGGAGGGATGAGATGCTCGGGATGGTGCAAATCCAAGTTCTCCAGCGAAGGCTGCAGGGGCACAACTGCAAATCCAGGGCACCCCTGACCCTCTCACCCCACGGGGGATCCCTGCACCACGGGCACAGAAGCTCCCAGAGGTTCCTGCAGGGTGGAATCTGCTCCTGCTGCTCCCCTCTGGTCTCTGCTCCAGGGGGAAAACCAGGGCAGCAGGAAGATCCACGTGGCTGCTTCTGGAAAAAAAAAACAACCACCTTATCTGGGCTCACCCCACAAACCAGCAGCTTCTAAAGGAGAGGAAAAGAGATTAAAAAACCCACTCAGGGCTGGTGCTTCCGTGCTGGGCAGCCCAGGAAGCTGTGGCTGTGTGGGCAGAGCACGGGCACAGAGCTGGCACTGCCTCAGTTCCATCACACAAAGGTGGTTGTAATTTTTGCTTCTCAGGGTACAAAATTTCCCTTCCCCCTGCTCTGGCTCTGCTCCCAGCTGGGTGTGATTTTGGGGTCACTGCTTGTCAATGGAGGTTCCTCCTCTCCCGTCCTTACCCAGCAATTTTCATTCTTTCCTTCATTCTTTCTTTCTTTTCTTTCTTTCTTTTCTTTCTTTTTTCTTTTTTCCTTTCTTTCTTTCTTCCTTTCTTTCTTTCTCTCTCTTTCTCTCTTTTCTTCCTTCTTTCCTTCTTTTCTTCTTTCATTCTTTTCTTCCTTCTTTCTTCCTTTCTCTCATTCTTCCTTTCATTCTCTCTTTCTCTCTTTCCTTCCTTCTTCCCTCCCTCCCTCCCTCCCTTCTTTCTTCCTTCCTTTTTCTTTCTTTCTTCCTTTCCTTCTTTTTTCTTTCTTTTCTTTCTTTCTTTCTTTTCTTCCTTCCTTTCTTCCTTCCTTTCTTTCTCTCTTTCTTTCTTTCTCTCTTTCCTTCCTTCCTTCCTTTTTTCCTTCCTTCTTTTTTCTTTCTTCCTTTTTTCTTCCTTTCTTTCTTACTTTCTCTCTTTCTTTTTCTTTCTCTCCTTCCTTTCTTCCTCCCTTCCCTCTCTCCCTCCTTCCTTCCTTCCCTCTTTCCTTCTTCCTCTATTTCCTTCTTCCTTTCTTTCTTCCTTTCTCTCCTTCCCTGTCCTGTCATCCCTGAACTCCTCTGCATGAAGGGAATTGAATTTAACCTCGTTCTGTGGGTTGGAAGTGCCTCCACCCTCCACCTCTCCCAAACTCTGCACATTTTTAATTTAACTTCGTGGGGTTTTTTTTAATCTAAGTTGCATTTCACTGTAAATCCCCACAGTTGACTTCACTGCTTCCCTTCCCTGGGGAATTCCTGCTGCTGCTGCAGCCAAGGGCACCTTTATTTTGCAGTTGGATAACAGCAAATATTGCACACTTGGGGGGAAACCAGGTTGTCCAAAGCCTTGTTTTCGGAACCTGGGATGTCAGGAAGTGAATAAATGTCACCTTTTGGCCAGATTTGGTGACCTGGGGTTCTCCTGGAATCCCATCCTCTGTAAAATGACCTGGATAATCCCAATCCTGTGCTGGGGTTCTCCTGGAAACCCATCCTTTGTAGGATGACTTGGATAATCCCCATCCTATGTTGGGGTTCTCCTGGAATCCCATCCTCTCTAAAATCACTTGGATAATCCCCATCCTATGCTGGGGTTCTCCTGGAATCCCATCCTCTGTAAAATGACCTGGATAATCCCAATCCTGTGCTGGGGTTCTCCTGAGAGCCCATCCTTTATAAAATGACCTGGATAATCCCAACCCTGTGCTGGGGTTCTCCTGAGAACCCATCCTTTGTAAAATCACCTGGATAATCCCAATCCTGTACTGGGGTTCTCCTGAGAACCCATCCTTTGTAAAATCACCTGGATAATCCCAATCCTGTACTGGGGTTCTCCTGAGAGCCCATCCTTTGTAAAATCACCTGGATAATCCCAATCCTGTGCTGGGGTTCTCCTGAGAGCCCATCCTTTGTAAAATCACCTGGATAATCCCAATCCTGTGCTGGGGTTCTCCTGAGAGCCCATCCTTTGTAAAATCACCTGGATAATCCCAATCCTGTGCTGGGGTTCTCCTGAGAGCCCATCCTTTGTAGGATGACTTGGAAAACCCCCTCAGGAGCCCAAAAAACTCAGCCAGGGAGGGTTTGCTTTGATGATTCCCCCTAATTTTGAAGGATTAACATGGGAAAGTGCCAGAGACAAAGATCTGGACTTGCCAAACTTCATCTGTTTCCTTTCAAGGGCCACAGCAGCAGCTTTCCCAAGGAAGAGCAACAATTCACTGAAAAAGTAAAGTATGTTTTCTAACCCCCGTCCTTATTTCAGTGTTTCCTTCCTCAAAACAACAGCAGGGCCCAATTTGAAACCAAAAGGCTTCCAGGAATGTGGTTCCAAGAGATCTTCAGGCTCCTGTGCTGGGAAATGTCCTTTATCACCTTCCTGAGAAAAGCTGCCTTGGCTTTCTGAGGGATCCCATCACTCTCCAGGTTGTATTGGAATGGAAGGAAAGGAAATCTTTGGCTGCTGACAGATCCATGAGGGCAAAGAAAACTCGTGCCTGGAGTCATAGTTATATAAATATTATATAAAACAACAATGGCCCTGTCACAGGAGCTCTCGGGTCCCACCAAAGTCAAACAGAAGTCACCCAGATGCTTCCAGAAAACTGAATTTGCTGTAAGGAAGGGCAGTCAGTGAGGGGTTTGTGTTGGGTTTGAGGGCAGCCCCGGGAATGGCTCCTCCTTCCTCCTTGCACCCCAAAATCAGGGAATCACAGAACATCCTGAGCTGGGAGGGACCCCCAGGGATCTTCCAGTCCAAGCCCTGGCCCTGCCCAGGACACCCCAACACTCCCCCCTGTCCCTCAGAGCGTTGTCCAAACCCTCCTGGAGCTCTGGCAGCCTTGGGGCCGTGCCCAAATGTGCAATATCCTGGGAAGATGGACCTCCTGTTCCCAGGGGACTTCGCTGGCACTATTTGTTTCTAAAAAAATGCTATTTCTGATTCTAAAAACCACAATTTCTGTTTCCAGAAAGGCCTCCTGCACAGGTTCATCCCCTGTGCAGACCCAAAGCCACGCAGGGCACGGGGGGGTTGTGTGTGTGAGGGAGCAGGGACGGGAGGGGAGATGTGTCAGGGAGCAAGGACGGCAGCACTGGAGACATCCCAACATCCCAAAATGTCCCTGGGACTGAGGGGAGGTTCACTGGGGGCTGCAGCTCCTCCCGAGGGGCAGCTCCGACCTCTGGGACAGGACCCAGGGAAGGGCTGGAGCTGGGACAGGGCAGGCTCAGGGGGGATCTCAGGACAAGGTTCTTCCCCCAGAGGGTGGTGGGCACTGCCCAGGCTCCCCAGGGCAGTGGGCACGGCCCCAAGGCTGCCAGAGCTCCAGGAGGGTTTGGAAAATGTTCTCAGGGACAGGGGGAGTGTTGGGGTGTCCTGGGCAGGGTCAGGGCTTGGACTGGGTGATCCTTGGGGGTCCCTCCCAGCTCAGGATATTCTGTGATTCTGTGGTAACTCTCCTGCCTGGCAGAGCCCGTGGCACCCCCCTGTGCCACCCTGTGCCCCCCCAGCACCTCCCCCTGCAGCCGGACACGGGAGCTGACGCTGCTGCCCTGCCCCATCCCAGGGATTTCCAGGTGTTTCCCTGTTTGCCTCTTACCTTTCACACCGAGCCGGGAGCCGGGGCACAGTGACAGCCGGGGCACAGTGACAGTCAGGGCACAGTGACAGCCGGGGCACAGTGACAAGTCAGGGCACAGTGACAGTCAGGGCACAGTGACAGTCAGGGCACAGTGACAGTCAGGGCACAGTGACAGCCGGGCACAGTGACAGTCAGGGCACAGTGACAGTCAGGGTACAGTGACAGTCAGGGCACAGTGACAGTCAGGGCACAGTGACAGTCAGGGCACAGTGACAGCCGGGGCACAGTGACAGTCAGGGTACAGTGACAGTCAGGGCACAGTGACAGTCAGGGCACAGTGACAGTCAGGGCACAGTGACAGCCGGGCACAGTGACAGCCGGGCTGCTGGCCCTGCAGGAGCCACCATCCAGCCCCGGGGGGGTTTCCAGGCTGGCATCTCCCTGCTCCTCCTCGCCGGGAATCGCCGGAGCCCCGCGCCCGCCAGGTCTGTGCCGACCCCGGGAACGGGAGCAGGGGGTGGTGGAGAACTGGGAAGCTCCAGGAGCCCGGGAGCTGCCGGGCGGCAGAGCTGAACTGATGGGAAAGAGGGAGCAGGGGCTCTGCCTGCCAGGGTTTGTTTGCTGTTCCAGCAGTGCCAGGGTTTTCCTGCGCCTTCGGGCTGGATGCGAACCCGAGGCAGCTGCATCCACGGGGATAAACTCGGGTGGGTGTTTTTTTGGGAGAGTTTCTGGGCTTTCTTGGAGATGGTCCTGGGCAGAGTTAAGAGTTGGACCCGATGATCCTCGTGGATCCCTCCCAACTCAGCACATTCTGGGATTCTGGGATTCTTCTTCAAAATAATGTGATCCCTACCCAGCGTGTCAGAGAACTGCTTTAATGTTTTGTGATCAGACAAAGTTGATGTTTTGGAGGAGAATTAAGTGCCCCCCCCGCTTAAATGCTTCTTTTTAAGGCCACACAAGGATCTGAAGTGTTGTCCAGGCCATGGATGACCCTGGGACAGGCAGGGAGAGATTACGGATTTTCCATAGACAGGTGGGGCTGCAGGAGGTGCTTCCACTTGGTGTAGAACTCCAGCTCCGTGTCCATATGGCACTGCTTCCTCCTGGGATGTGCTGCTGGCCCATCCCAGACAGGAGCAGCGTCCTGGATGCTGCACTGTTGCAAAATTTCCCCGAGGAAATGGGTCTGTCTTGTGCAATCCTCCAGAACGTTGTCTGACCTCCTCATCCCTGCGGGAACGGGCAGGGAAACGAGCCAGGGAGGTCAGTGGATCCTTTATGGTGGTGGAGAAGCTTGTTGCCGGCAGAAAATTTCGGGAATAGGGGATGTGCTGGGCTGGCTTTTGCTCCAAGCGTGGCTCAGGCTTTTTGTGGGTCATGAGAGCATGAGAAGTTTCTAGGGAGCTGTGTTTTCCAAAGGTGAGTGTTCCTCTTGTCCCCCTCACTTTCTGGTGCTGGGTTCCTGATGTTTTTGGCAGCAATTGGAGGGAGAGAGAAAGTGTTGGAGATGTTTGCTCAGCAGCAATTAGAATAAGTGTCCTTTGATTTGGGAGAGCTGAGGGAATTGTGTCCAGAGGACAAGGATCTGTCATTTAACGCCCACCCCTGTTACAGGAGAAATAGCACAGTTCCAGTTCCACCTCCAAAGGGAAGAGAAATACAGCCAAATAATCAGGATCATGGAATTAGAGCTGGAAGGGTTGGCTTGGAAGGACTTTAAAGCCCATCCAGCTCCACCCCCTGCCATGGGCAGGGACACCTTCCACTAGCCCAGGTTGCTCCAAGCCCTGTCCCGTTCCAGCTCCAGTGGGAGCAGCCTCCAGGCTCAGGGAGCAGCTTTTTGGGCAGCCAGGCCCATCCTGCTCTGCCTGGGTTGGGAACCAGCCAGGATTGAGGCATTTCTGACATGTGAACTGCACACAGAGGTTACATTTGGTGCCAAAACTCTGCAGCTGCATTTGGACTCAAAATGGCAATTTACGGCTCTCTTGGGATTATTCCCCACGGCCTCAGCACCTGGACAGGCAACAGGGGCTTTCCAGAGGTCCAGGCTGGCCTCTCTCCTGCCCCAGCCGGGCTCAGATCCCACAGCACACAGGAAGTGTCTCCTGGACTTGCCTTTGGCAGCTCCGACACTCCGGAGCTGTGAGGATCTGGATGTTGAAGAGATTCGGAGCAGGCCATGGAATTAGAGAATCCCAGACTGGTTTGGGAGAAGGGACCTTAAAGATCACCCCATTCCAACCCCCTGCCATGGGCAGGGACACCTTCCACTGTCCCAGGTTGCTCCAAGCCCCGTCCAACCTGGCCATGAAGGGATATTGTGGATTCGCCTTCACCTACTGAAAAAGGGCCTTGAGCTGAAGGAGGGCAGGGTTAGATGGGATATTGGGGAAAAATCCTTCCCTGGGAGGGTGGGGAGGGGATGGGATAGAATTCCCAGAGAAGCTGTGGCTGCCCCTGGATCCCTGGAAGTGTCCAAGGCCAGGTTGGATGGAACTTGGAGCAACCTGGGCTGGTGGAAGGTGTCCCTGCCCATGGCAGGGGGTGGGATGGGATGATCCTTCAAATCCCTTCCAACCCAAACCTCCTGCGATTCCATGATTTATGGTGTAGATCTGGCACCTGCCTTGACTGTAACAGGTGGATAAACAGCAATTCATGTGGCCCAGGCTGCTGCCAACTGCAGGGAATTCCCACTGAATCCCTCGGGAAGAGCTGCTGGACTGTTCAGTTTTGCCCCAGGTCATTCTGGACAGGGGCAGTCACTGCTCAGGGATCGTCCCTCCCAAGAGAGGGAGGAGGGGTGAGCCCCCCAAAACCTCCTGTGGGATGGGGTGGGATGAGGTGGGATGGGGTGGGATGAGGTGGGATGGGGTGGGATGGGGTGGGATCAGGTGGGATCAGGTGGGATGAGGTGGGATGAGGTGGGATGGAGTGGGATGGGGTGGGATGAGGTGGGATGGGGTGGGATCGGGTGGGATGGGGTGGGATGGGGTGGGATAGGGTGGGATGTAGTGGGATAAGGTGGGATGGGGTCGGATAGGGTGGGATGAGGTGGGATGGGGTGGGATGGGGTGGGATGAGGTGGGATGGAGTGGGATGAGGTGGATGGGGTAGGATGGGGTGGGATACGTTGGGATGGGGTGGGATGGGGTGGGATGGGGTGGGATGGGGTGGGATGGGGTGGGATGAAGTGGGATGAGGTGGGATGGGGTGGGATGGGGTGGGATGGGGTGGGATGGGAGCCACCACCCCAGGTGAGGTCCTGGCTCAGCAGGATGCAACCTGGCTAAACCAGGATGCTGATTTGAGCTGGGCACAGTCCCTCAGCAGCTGTCTGGGGAGAGGAGTGAGGAGCACAAAGCCCCTCTGGTTCTGGCCCCAAACCTGAGCTTTTGGGACAGTGAGATGGGAACCCATCATGGAGCAGCTCCCTGACACCTCTGGCTCTTCCCAGCCCTGGGCAGTCCCACTCCAAACCAGTCCCAGTGTGGATTCCACACTGGAGCTGCACAGCTGAAGGCTTTGGGCTCCTTGAGATTTTGGGAGGAGGTTTCCTGGGCGTCCCTCTCCTGTTTTTGCCACCTGATGTGGACATGGAGGTGGAGACCCCTCAGCTCCCACCAGCTTCCAGGAGAACCCTGGATTAGGGAATACCTCACAACCCAGAAACCTCCCAGATTGTACAGTGAGCTGGGTGAGGACATCCAGCCTCAAAATGCCAATTCATCAGCACCTCAAGTGCCTCTGATAATTACTGATAATTGATATCAAATAATTGTATAATTATTTGATAATTATCCCCTGATGTTGACAATTGCTATGAGAAAACATTGCCTGTCTTTATGATGAGAAAATATTGAGAATCCAGGGAAATTCTCCCTCATTTTGAAGTTCTTGCAGTGATTTGTCAGCAGGTCTATATTTTGCAGCATCTCGGGAGGAGAAACCTCAGAGAAAGGTTGAAACTCCTCCTTCCCTTCATTTCCCTTCCAAGGGATCTGCAAACAGCTGGGAAATGGGGATGGATTTTAACTCTTCAGTCACCCAGGGGCCAAGGGGAGCAGGTTGATGTCACCTGGGCTGGTGCCACTCGTGTCCCCCAGGGCTCTGTGGGGAGGAGAATGGGGTTTTATCCATGGAATTCCTCTGCTCTGGAGCCAGGCTGGGAGAACTGGGGGTGCTCACCTGGAGAAGAGAAGGATCCAGGGAGATCTGAGAGCCCTTCCAGGGCCTAAAGGGGCTCCAGGAGAGCTGGAGAGGGACTGGGGACAAGGGATGGAGGGACAGGACTCAGGGAATGGGTTCCCAGTGCTAGAGGGCAGGGAGAGATGGGATACTAGGAAGGAATTCTTCCCTGTGAGGGTGGTGAGGGGCTGGGATAGAATTCCCAGAGAAGCTGTGGCTGCCCCTGGATCCCTGGAAGTGTCCCAGGCCAGGTTGGACGGGGCTTGGAGCAACCTGGGCTGGTGGAAGGTGTCCCTGCCCATGGCAGGGGGTGGAATGGGCTGATCTTTGAGGTCTCTTCCAACCCAAACCATTCCATGATTCCATGATTTTCTGTTCCCTGGCTGCTGAGGATCTGGGAATGCAGTGCTGACAGGATTCCTCTGACTAACTGAGTTACATAGAATGTATTATATGTAATACATAATGTATAGAACGTATGTAATATAATAACACCCTCTGTGGTGTATATAATACACTCTGTATAATGTATTACATGTAATACATAATGTATAGAACGTATGTAATGTAATAACACCCTCTGTGATGTATATAATACACTCTGTATAATGTATTATATGTAATACATAATGTATAGAACGTATGTAATGTAATAACACCCTCTGGGATGTATATAATACACTCTGTATAATGTATTATATATAATACATAATGTATATAACATATGTAATATAATAACACCCTCTGGGATGTATATAATACACTCTGTATAATGTATTATATGTAATACATAATATATATAACGTATGTAATGTAATAACACCCTCTGGAACGTAAAGCCAAGCCCAGCTTGGGGGAAATGTTGGTTTCTCAGCTCGGGCTCTGCTCTTTTGGGATCTCCCCGTGCACTCTGTTCCTGGTTTGCTCATCCCTCCCCCTGGGTGGGTTTCTCCCTGCCATGTCCCTGATTTTCACCCTTTTCCAGACAAACCCCCGGTGACGAAGAAGAGGGAAGGGCAGCAGGAGGACGAGATGCTGGCGCCGTCCAACACCACGGCCCTGGAGCTGCTCCTCTCCAAGCTGCTCCAGGGCTACCTGGAGCGGGGCAACAGCTCTGCCCCCGCCCCGGTGAGGGCTGTTGGCAGCAGCCTGGAGATCCTCTACGTGCTGCTCATGCTGGGGCTCTTCGGCTTCTTCACCGTGGGGGTGCTGGTGACCAACCTGCGCTCGCGCGGCCCCGCCGGCGCCCCCGACCCCTTCGACACCTACATCGCCTCGGACCTGTGGAGCAGGAAGGACAGGGAGCTCCTCCAGGCCAAGGTGCTGGAGAGCTACAAGCTGTGCTGCGTCCTGGAGAACCGGCTGGCCCCGGAGCGGCCGGCGGCGCAGATCCCCGAGGAGAAGCGCTCCTGAGGATCGGAAGGGACGACGGGAGCGGGGGCTCGGGAGGTTGTCCTGGTTAGAACAGCTGGGACCAGTCCATCACTGGATGGGTGTAACCCAAAACTGTATTCCAGAGCCTTCCATGCCATTGCCCAGAAACTGTTGTCAATGGACCATTTACCCCCTCTGCCCAGAGCACCCCTGACCCCTCAGGCTGTAAACTGGGTGTTAAGAGGCCTGTGAGACAGGAGGGTGCTCCTGTCCTCATATTCTGTTTAATATCTTTATTGATGATTCTGTTTAATATCTTTACTGATGATTTAGATGAGGGGATTGAGTCCATCATCAGCAAATTTGCAGATGACACCAAGCTGGGGGGGAGTGATGATCAGCTGGAAGGCAGGAGGGCTCTGCAGAGGGACCTGGACAGGCTGGATCCATGGGCTGATTCCAAGGGGATGAGGTTCAACCAGGCCAAGGGCCGGGTCCTGCCCTTTGGCCACAACAACCCCCGGCAGCTCCAGGCTGGGACAGAGTAGCTGGAGAGCAGCCAGGCAGGAAGGGAGCTGGGAGTGGGGATGGACAGGGAGCTGAACAGGAGCCAGAGTGCGCCCAGGGGGACAAGAGGGCCAATGGATCCTGGCCTGGCTCAGGAACAGGGTGGCCAACAGGGCCAAGGAAGTGATTCTGCCCCTGGACTCAGCGCTGGGGAGGCCACCCCTGGAGTGCTGTGTCCAGTTCTGGGCCCTCAGCTCAGGAAGGACATGGAGGGGCTGGAGCAGGGCCAGAGGAGAGCAACGAGGCTGGGGAAGGGACTGGAGCACAAGTGCTGTGAGGAGAGGCGGAGGGAGCTGGGGGGGCTCAGCCTGGAGAAGAGGAGGCTCAGGGGAGACCTCCTCACTCTCTGCAACTCCCTGACAGGAGGGGGGAGCCAGGGGGGGGTTGGTCTCTTTTCCCAGGAACCATCAGCAAGACAAGAGGGCTGGGTCTGCAGCTGTGCCAGGGGAGGGTTAGGTTGGATATTAGAAAGAATTTCTTTGCAGAGAGGGTGCTCAGCCATTGGAATGGGCTGCCCAGGGAAGGGGTGGATTCTCCATCCCTGGAGGTGTTTAAGGACAGACTGGATGTGGCATCAGTGCCATGGGCTGGGAACCACGGCGGGGTTGGATCAAGGGTTGGACTTGATGATCTCAGAGGTCCCTTCCAACCCAGCTGATTCTGGGATTCTGTGAATAATCAGGAATGCTGGTGAAGCTGATAGGTCTGTGGTGCCTGGGGAGGCAGAAGCTCCTTGGAATCGCTGTGAGGTCAAGGAGGGGATATCACAGACTCAGCAGCTTCACCTACTGGAAAACAGCCCTGAGCTGAAGGAGGGCAGGGTTAGGTGGGATATTAGGAAGAAATTCCATCCCTGGAAGCGTCCAAGGCCGAGCTGGAGCCACCTGGGACAGTGGAAGGTGTCCCTGCCCGTGGCAGGGGGTGGAAGATGATCCTTCAAATCCCTCCCAACCCAAACCCGTTCCGTGGTTTTATGATTCCATAAAAAGGCAAAAGCTGGTGTTGCCAGTGGGAAATTAGAACTTAATTAGAACCAAATTGGACCCAAGCATGGCTTAGGGTTTTAAGTAGTTTAGGGGTTTTTTTAGTTTCCAAGCATGTCTTAGACAACCATTTCCAAGTGAGACCAATTTCTTCCAAGGAAAAGCAGCTGAAATATTCCATTTGTACTTTTTATGCAGAATAATTCCATGACCTGCACAATGCTGTGGATTGCCTTTTTCTTTCGGAATCATCCACTTCTCTGGGATAAAATTTCAGGAAAAAAATGCATTTTTTGTTTCTGGCAACTATTTCCATGGAGGGAATTTTAAAATAACTGTTGTAGATGTGGCCCCTGGGGACACGGGTTAGGGATGGGCTTGGCACTGCTGGGCTCAGGGTTGGACTTGGAGATCTTAGAGGGCTTTTCCAACCTAAATGATCCTAATTCACTGCAGGTTCCCCAGCCTAGGCTTGCAGGTTATTTTTGGTTCTCCTCATGGATGAGAGTTGATCCTGGGGGCAATATCCATGCCCAGAGGTTGAGCAGCCCAAGGGTGTGACATTTCCAGGGTTTCAATCCCAATTAATTATTGCACCGTGGGGGGGAAGGGAACTTCCACCCTGGGAAGAGCAATTCCACCAAGTTCCTGGGGTTTAATCAGTGACATGAGTGATGTCTGTGCTTCACTCAGAGCTCCCAGGAGCAGCCCCCTGTCACCTCTGGCAGCATCCAACCCAAAATCCAGGCCAGGAAGGTTTTCCTGCCCTTGGCTTTCTTCTCCCTCCTTCCTGGGCTGTGTCTGCTGAGCTGAGGGGGGCACAGGCAGCCAAACTCAGCTTCCACCTCTCTCCATAAACAGGAGGAACATCCCCCCTGGACACTGCAATACTCAGAATAACAACTTTACCAGCTTGAAGCCTGTTTGTTTGTGTTTTTTTTTGTTTGTGATGAAAGAAACCACAGCCTGTAATTTAAATTAATTATTTAATTAATTTTTACATTTAAATTTAATAATTTTAAAATTATTAAAAATATTAATTTTTATTATTCCTGCTCTGCAGACACACATCCCATTTTGAGCTCCTGGAGAGGAAGGAGGAGTGGGAAAGGCCTGACTGTTGTGCAGATCAGCTGCTCCAAAGGCAGCAGTTTGGATGGGCAGCAGTGCCAGTGCCAGCACATCCCTTTTCCGGGCACTTCTGTAGCCCTGCACTTCCATTTAAGAAACATTCCAGCCCAGTTTGTCCTCCCAGAACTCTTCAAACCCTTCAGAATGCAGGCTTGGTTTCTTTTAAAGCTATTTATCCAGCTCCTACCATTAAGCTGAGGGTAAGATCCATGTTTTCAGCTTGGAAAATCTCCATCAGCTTCATTACCCAGGGCACTTTTCCCCCTGGAGGAACGTAAAGCCAAGCCCAGCTTTGGGGAAATGTTGGTTCCTCAGCTCTTTTGGGATCTCCCTGTGCACTCTGTTCATGGCTCACTCATCTCTCCCCCCTGGGTGGGTTTCTCCCTGCAAAAACTTTGTTTAAGCTCGCCTCAAAAGTGGCTTTTCATTAATTAAAACCTGTAATTACATCAAACACTTTGAACAAGAAGTTCCTCCGAGGGCTCCCTCCCGCAGCTCTCCCTCCACCCCGGGGTGTTTTCAGGGGTTTTGGGTCTAAGCCCTGGCTTCTCACTTGATTTCAGGACCTCCAGGGTGGTTATTTGTGACAATATCATGTCAGCCTTTCTTGATTCCCATATTTTTATTTTACCAACCCTGCCTTTTGATTTATTTAAACGAGAGAGGAACCACCAGGACTCCACGTGGCTTTTCCTGGGTCACCCTTCGGGGGCGGATCTGGACTCCCACCGTGGGTTTTCACATTA